>NC_036858.1:60292464-60298790 GCF_002910315.2 Salvelinus sp. IW2-2015
AGAGAGAGAGAGAGAGAGAGAGAGGAGAGCTGTGACAGAGAGAGAGAGAGATAGGAGAGGAAAGAGAGAAGAGGAGAGCGGTTACAGAGAGAGTGAGGGGAGGAGAGGAAAGCTTCAACAGAGAGCATGAGAACCCACATGAAGAAATACTATAGTGTATAGTGTGGTAGGAATTCACTGTAGTGTTGTTGTGGACTTTACAGTAGTATTCACTGTAGTTTATTGTAGTGTACTGCAGTATTTACAGTTTACTATAGTAGAAATACTGTAGTAGGAAAAATAGTAGTATATACTATAGTAATTACTGTGGTGTTTTTGCAGACATTACTGTAGTATTTACTAGAGTGTTTTTGTTTTATTATCTTTAACTTAAAAGTGGGATATTTCTCCTTGAGGAAACCTACTGGAGAAATACTAAAAGAGCACTTGTCATTAACCTGTAGGTAGGTCTGGGTTCTGAATGGAGAGTCCAGCACTTCTGCTCTTGTCATTAACCTGTAGGTAGGTCTGGGTTCTGAATATGGTACAGTGGCTAGGTAGGAATAGAATCGGAAACTCAATTTTTTTGAGGCGGCCGAATCTTCATTGAGTGCTCAACAGCCCTAACATCAGCGCTTACGCGCTCAATGGTCTGCGCCATTGGGACGCACGATTGCGCGTCGGACGATCAAGCTAATACATGTTGAAAAGGCACGGCAACCACAGCCTCACTAGATATACGGGAGGCTTATTACAATGGACCAGGATCGGGCAGCCACGAGATGGGCCCGCTATACTTCAACAAACCCCGACCCTGGCAGAGTCAGAAGATAGATATGTACACTTGGGATAATTAGGACGGATTGTCAGAGATGAAATCATATAATCCAGCAATAAAACGGAACGTGTAGAATCGTACACTTACGTCAAAATACCTTAAACATGTCTGATCTTGTCACAGTCGACATTTATGGTGCTATTTACTCGTGGGTTTGCAAAAACTACAGTGGATGGATGTGGAAGCGCCTAGGTTTGGCGGGGCCGGCGGAAAGAGCTCGGCCTTTTTGGCTCCTCATTTTCCTATTGTACTTACATGCGGTCTTATATAGGGCCTTAGCCCTTGCTCAAAAGGCTCTGTTTGTCGGCTTTTTTTACATGCTACACACACCGACAGGCACCACATGAGCGATTGACCAACTCATTTGCTAGCACCATCGCTCACCAGGCGAAATACACTAACACTGGTGTCATTATATATATTTTGTGGAATTCTACAAACCTTGTCCTGAACACCTTAAGCTAGTTTTTCTGAGACAACTTTGAGGGGAGGTGCTGGGACATTTGGGTGGGTGCTAGATAATTCTTTACTCCCAGATGTGGCCATTTGAATTTATCGAGATAGAATACTACATTTGGATTAATTCAGCATACTATGTGCTGTGTTCAATAACTGAATGGATGGGCTATATATCTTGGCAGACGCTCTTAAACTAACATTATTGGTTGGACGGTGCGTTCATCTCCAATATATAAGGCGCAGTTCCTGTTCCGGGAGTGCACAAGGAACTGGACACAGGTTTGTTGGGGGTAAGAAACCAAAACAGATTGAGTGGAGAATCCTATTAACATATTTTTAGCCGGTGTCAGTGTTTTGTTGCCAATAGAGGTGGGCTGTTAGTCATTTCTGGGTGAACCACTGACGTCTGTTAGTCGAGTCAAAAGTGCTTCTGTACTTGGTGCCAAATTTCAACTGATAGTGTCGCTTATGGGTCGGGCTTTCGCAGGGACCTGATAAGGGGTTCAAAGAAGTACTTTGACAATGGGAGAATGTGAGAACAGACGTTCGCGGATACTCGGTATGAGTTATAATGCTCATTTCACGCTACGGCCCATGCACCAGGGTAGTACCTCCTCCACTTGGCTGGCTCGCATGCTATTCTGTTCGTCCCCACTATTTTTGTTATGTTACAAGCCTTATTTGAAAATGAACAACTTAAAAAATCCTCCAGCAATCGACACATATCAATACCACTAATTTTGCACATTTATTACTAATTAAAGAATATATCCATACCTTTTTTACATATAGTATTTTATCAGGCCGGAGGAGACAAGACGCTGCTTGGGAGAATCTGAGGGCAACACCCTTAAGTAGGGGTTCGAACCGTGAGTACTCCGTTCGTAAATGTCAGGGCGGCAAGGTGCAGCTTTGCGGTGCTGTTAAATCGACATTGATTATTCAACCTCACTGAGAATCGTTTCTATCCAACTTTCAGCAATCGACTCATTTTGGAGTAGCTTCACATTCCTAACTGGCTCAATTCAGGAAGGAGTTTCTTTGAGGCTTGGTTGGTTACCATGAAATTCCTTGTCGACAAAGACACCTTATCACATACAGCACTTGTCTACATAGATCCCACAGTGTGAACAGTGTTCATGCTATCAAGTCGAAGCAAAAACCAAGCCATCGAGTTCAAAGACAAGGCACAGGAGACCTTGGGCGAAGGGTCCCCATCCCAATTCCATATCTAAATCCACAAATTCAACGATGTACCTACTGTGCTGGACCAAGTGAGCAAGTATGCCTGCTGTGGAGTCTTTTGCTTGTTCACTTGGGCCTCTTATTCCGTGTTCAGATCTATGCTAAGGGACCATGCGCGCTCTTGGATCAGCCGTTGTCCTCTTGAGCTACTTATCCTCATATTTCTTTCCATGGGCGGCGCGCTGCGTTCAACTAAACCGGTTGCTTGGTTCGGCCTTGCAGCCATCAAGAGCACCACGGTGGCTCAGATCACACGGGAACCCTCAAGGAGCCTTTGGCGGTCGGAATGATCGTTGAAGTGGCAGCCCCTGAGGAGCTCATATCTCTCTAACCACAACAAGGAGGAGGAGATCTTTCTCTACCATAACATTACAACAAAATCTGGAGCAGGAAGAAGAAGGGGACACAAGTGATAAATTCTAACGAGACCACCTAAAAGGAAGCGATTCCCAACCTTCCATAACAAAGCCATCAGCATTACTAGAGAGATGAAACTCGGAGATTAGTCCCTAAGCAAGCTGGTCCTAGGGCTCTGTTCCAAACAAACACTCACTCCCACAAAGCCCCAGGACAACAGCACAATTAGACCCAACCAAATCATGAGAAAAAGCTAAAAAGATGAATTACTGCACAATTGGAAAGAATTAACAAAAACAAGAGCAAACTAGAATGCATTCTTGGCCCTAAACAGGGAGTACACAGTGCCGAATACCTGACGAATAGCTGTGACTGACCAAACTTTAAGGAAAGCTTTGACTTATGTACAGACTCAGTGAGCATAGCCTTGCTATTGAGAAAGGCCGCCGTAGGCAGACATGGCTCTCAAGAAGAAGACAGGGCTATGTGCCACACTGCCACAAAATGGGAGGTGGAAACCGAGCTGCACTCCTAACCTTCTGCCAATGTATGCATATTAGAGACACATATTTGTCCTCAGATGACAGCAGATCCCACAAGAATTCGAAAACATCCAATTTTGATAAACTCCCATATCTACTGGGTGAAATTCCACAGTGTGGCCAATCACATGCAGCAGAGATTTGTGACCTGTTGCCACAAGAAAAGGGCAACCAGTGAAAAAAAACACCATTGTAAATACAACCATATTTATGCTTAACTTTATTTTAACTTGTGTGCTTTAAAGCCATTTGTACAGTTGTTACAAACACTGTATATATTTTAATATGCACTCGTAATGGTCTTTATTGTTTTTTGAAACTTCTGGTATGTTGGTATTTGTTTACTTGTTAATTGTTGTTTTGTTTGTTTCACTTTTGTGTATTTTCTACACTCATTTGCTTTGGCAAATGTTAACACATCGTTTTCCCATGCCATAATAAAGCCCCCTTGGAATTGAATTGAATTGTAATTGAGAGAGGAGAGGAAATAGGAAAGAGGAGAGTTGTGACAGAGACATTGCGAGAGAGAAGAGGAGAGTTTGTGACAGAGAGGGAGAGGAGAAGGAGAGAGAAAGAGGAGAGTTGTGACAGAGAGGGAGAGAGGAGAGGAGAGAGAGAAGAGGAGAGAAGAGCTGTACAGAGACTAGAGGAGAGAGAGAAGGGAGAGGAGAGCTGTGACAGAGAGAGGAGAGAGGAGGGTAGAGCTGAAGAGAGGAAAGAGAGAGAAGAGGAGATGAGAGCAGTGACAGAGAGAGAGGGAGAGAGAGAGAGGAGAGAGAGAGAATAAGAGAGGGAGAGCTGACAGGGGAGATGGAGGAGAGAAGGGAGAGAAAGGAGAGAGAGCTGTGACAGAGCGAGAAGAGGAGAGAGAGAATAGAGAGCTGGCAGAGAGAGAAAGGAGAGCTAATGAGAGAGAGAGGGAAGAAAGAGAGAGAGAGAGGAAAGTAGGAAAGAGAGAAGAGACGAGGAGAGTGACAAGAGAGAGAAAGGAGAAGCTAATGAGAGAGAGAGAGAGAGAGAGTAGTAGAGCTGGCAGAGAAGAAAGGAGAGCTATGAGTAGAGAGAGGGAGAAAAAGAGAAGAGAGAGAGAAGGAGAGGAAAGAGAGAAGAGAAGAGGAGAGCTGACAGAGAGAGAGAGAGAGAGAGAGAAGCGAGAGAGAGAGAGAGAGAGAGAGAGGAGAGGAAAGAGAGAAGAGGAGAGCGGTGACAGAGAGAGAGAGAGAGATAGAAGAGAGGAGACTGTGACAGAGAGAGAGAAGAGAGAGAGAGAGGAGACTGTGCACAGGAGAGAGACGAGAGATAGAGAGAAAGAAGAAGAGGAGAGCGGGTTGAACAGAGAGAGTGAGGGAGGAGAAGGAAAAGCTTCAACAGAAGGCATGCAGAACCGCACATGAAGAAATAGCTAGTAGTGTAAATAGTGTGGTAGGTAATTCACTGTAGTGTTGTTGGTGGACTTTACAGTAGTATTCACTGTAAGTTTATTGTAGAGTACTGCAGTGATTTAACAGTTTACTATAGTAAGAAATACTGTAGTAGGAAAAAATAGTAGTAATAATACTATAGTAAATTAAGTGTGGTGTTTTTGGCAGACATTACTGGTAGTATTTACTAGAGTGTTTTTGTTTTATTAATCTTTAATCTTTTAAAAGTGGGATATTTTCTCCCTTTGAGGAAACCTACTGGAGGAAGATACTAAAAAGCATTGTCATTAACCTGTAGGTAGGTCTGGGTTCTGAAATGGAGAGTCCAGCACTTCTGCTCTTGTGCATTAACCTGTAGTAGTCTGGGTCTGAATGGAGAAGATCCAGCAGCTTCTGCTTTGTCATTAACCTTAGGTAAGGTCTGGTTCTTGAATGGAGAGTCCAAGCACTTCTGCTCTTGTCATTAACCTGTAGGTACTGGGTGTCTGAATGGAGAGTCCAGCACTTCCTGCTCTTGTCATTAACCTGTAGTAGTCTTGTTCTGAATGGAGAGTCCAGCCACTCTGCTCTTCATTAACCCTGTAGGTAGGTCTGGTTTTGGTTCTGAATGGAGAAGGTCCAGCACTTCTGGCTCTTGGTTAACCTGTAGGTAGGTTCTGGGTCTTGAATGGAGAGTCCCAGCCTTCTGCTCTTGTCATTAACACTGTAGGTTAGGTTCTGGTCTTGAATGGAGAGTCTCCAGCACTCTGCTCTGTCAAGTAACCTGCTCAGGTAGGTCTGGGTTCTGAATGGAGAGTCCAGCACTCTGCTCCTTGTTCATTAACCTGTAAGGTAGTCTTGGTCTGGAATGCGAGATCCAGCACTCTCTCTTGTCATTAAGCCTGAGTAGGTCTGGGTCTGAATGGAGAGTCCAAGCACTTCTGACTCTTGTCATTAACCTTAGGTAGGCTGGAGGGTCTGAATGGAGAGTCCCAGCACTTCTGCTCTTCATTTAACCTGTAGTAAAGGTCTGGTCTGAATGGAGAGTCCAGCACTTTCTGGCTCTGTTGCATTAAACGTGTAGGTAGGTTGGGGTTCTGAATGGGAGAGTCCAGGCACTTCTGCTCTTCTCAATAACCTTAGTAGTCTGGGTCTGAATGGAGAGTCCAGCACTTCTGCTTTTGTCAATTAACCTGTAGGTAGGTCTGGGTTTGATGGAAGAGCTCCAACACTTCTGCTTCTTGTCCAAATCTTTAAACCTGTTAGTAGGTCTGGTTCCTAATGGAGAGTCCAGCAACTCTGCTCTTGTCATTAACCTTGTAGTAGGTCTGTTCTGAATGGAAGTCCAGCACTTCTGCTCGTGCATTGAACCTGTAGTAGTGTCTGGGTTTTTTCTGTAATGGAGAGCCAGCACGTTCTAGCTCTTGTCATTAACCTGTAGTAGTCTGGTTCTGAATGGAGTCGCCCCCCAGCCTTCTGCTCTTGTCGATTACCTGTAAGGTAGGT
>NC_036858.1:60304229-60311090 GCF_002910315.2 Salvelinus sp. IW2-2015
GACATGTAACAGAATTTATGCTCCATGGAGACACATATTCCCTGTTATGATATTACAGTCCTTTTATTGGTGGCTGCACCCTAAATGGTCGTGGTCAAAAGTTGTGCACTATATAGGAATTAGGGTGCCATTTGGGACGCAGCCGGGACGCAGCCGGTAAATTTATGTCGCTTTGCGTCAGCGGTTATGTTAAAGAGCACTTGTGTTTTTCTCTGAAAGCTATTTGTTAAATAAAAAGCAGATGAGAGAGAAGGGTAGGGAGAGATAGAGAATAGAGCAGAGAGAGGAGAGGAGGGGAAGGGATGGAAGTGAGAAAAGGTAGAAAATATTGGGAGAGAGGGGGAGACGGAGAGAGAGGGAGAGAGATAGTGACAAACAGTAAGAGTATGGGTCATTAATTAATACAGCTGGGTGTGTGTGGTTATGGCACTCACACATCACTACACATCACACACAGTCTCGCCTCTGCACACGGGTTTGCCTTTTGACAGTACAAGGCTCAATCAGACTAGGAGGGGTGGACTCTGACCCTTGAGATCCAACGGCAGTGACTGTAATAGAAGGCTGTAGAATATGTTATTTGTTCAAGAAGCGGGGAAGTACAGATATAAGGTGTTACTGAATGAGATGGCGAGGTATATGAAAACTGAGAGGGAGGAGAGAAGGGAGGAGGGGAGAAATGAAGAGGAGCGGTGTCAGTGGCAGCAACTTAGGACTTGGAGTTCGCAACAGGAAGATGCCTAATTAGTTCTGCTCGGACAAATCTAATGTGAACAGAGTTGGAGAGTAATCTCAGCGTTGGGAATGGGGTTTGCTGATTCGCTTCGCGCGTAGAGAACAGGGTTAGTGAGAGTGAGGTAATGAAGGGGGTTTTTGGACAGCGGGTGTTGAGCATCACGCGTACTGATGAAGAGGTGCAGGTCAAGTGGTAGGAGAGTATTTTGGAACACGCGAGGCAAAGATGGGGTGATGAATTGAGGGCAAGAAAAGAGGAGTGGGAACAAGATGCTGAGAATAAGTTGATTGAGGCACCGCGCAACCCAATGACATTAGTGAAGCAAGGTGGTGGAAGTGGGATGTAACGTCTCGAGGAAGCGCCCATTCAGTGCTAGGCCTGCGGTCCTTACAGCTGAGCGTCAATTGTGCTCTTGGTCACAATCGTTAGTCTGTCTGACAACGGTGCTCTACATATTACCAGTGAGCCTCCTAGGTTGGTTTTCAGACTCGTCAGTTGTTTCGCTGGCTGCACCTTGGTTATAATCAGTTGAACGCAAACATACACTAGTACGATGAGCATGATAGAGAACACGTGTTCCTAGTTTGCTGATCCGCCCTCGTCTCGCAAAATAAGCTGTTTCAGGCCAGTTTGTGTGTATGCAAAGCGCTTTTGCTCGCACTGATAGTCGACAGCATAGTGCCTTCTCAGTTGACGCGTCCTGCCCAGTCTAAAACTGTTCTCGGACACTATGCCAGAGAAGGTGTGATGTACTGTTCTATGAGTCCTGTTCTTGTGAGGTCGCATGCATATATATACACATATGACGAGCAGGTGAACACTGATTCTGTCTTCATTCCATTCTGCATGTTGTCACTGAGCCTGCACTACACAGAAGTAAGATAAGAGTGCCATTCTCTCCTCCTATCTCCCTTCTGCCCCAGCGCGTAAGAGTCAGTCACATCTAGTACACCTCTTTTCTTTCCAGCCAAGACACCACACGCAGCACAGCACAAGCTACACAACACACACACAAAACACACAACACCACAGAGCTGTTCACCTTTCAGCCTTCTCCTCATTACACAACACACCACAACAGAGCAACACACACACACACTCACACATCACACACCACACACAACACACACACACACAGCTTACACCTCCACACATCCACAACACACCTCACCCCCTCTCACACACTCACACCACATCCATACACACTTTCCCAGCTCTACTGACCTTCCACTCTGTACGGAACTCCTTTGCCAAGTTTACATACTCCATTCAGACAAGGTTCATCGTAGAGCTTCCTAGAGTCCATTTTCCTCCCTGCAGTCAGCACTCGTCTCTTCTAGTGTGGTCTTCCCTTTAAGAACTCTCCCATCGCCCCAGCCAGTCTGTTCTTGTTCTCTAGCCCAGCCAGCTCTGTCTTTTCTAGCCCCAGCCAAGCTCTGTTGTAATTACATGTAATTGGTGAATATAGCTGCTCAGCGTGCATTTTGGTGATGATTGATTATATGTATCCTCTTAATGAGGAGCAGACATGACCAAGTCCTTCTCTCTCTTTCCCTCTTCCTCTCCTATACGCTCTCTCCCTCTCTCTTTTCTCCCTCTCTTCGCTCTCTCTCTGTCTCTCTCTCCCTGTTCTTTCACCTCTCCTGTCTCTCTCTTCTTCTCTCTGTCTCGCTCTTCTCTGTTCTCTCGCTGTCTTGATCTAGCTGTCTCTGCTCCTCATGTCTCTCTTTCATCTGTTTCATGCATCTCTATTGGTCTCCTCATTGTCTCTTCTCTCTGTCTTTCACTTCCTCTCTCGTGATCTCTCTCTCTTCTCGTCTCTCTCTCTGGCTCTCTCTCTGTGCTTGTCTCTCTCTCTGCTTACTCCCTTTCTTCTCCTCTCTGTCCTTACTCGTCTCTCTTCTCTCTGTCCTCTCTCTGCTCTCTCTCGTCTCTCTTCGCTCGTCTCCTCCTCTTTGTCTCTCTATCTGTCTCTCTTGTTGACTTCTCTCTGACTGCTCTCTCTGCTAATATCCTCTTCTCTGTCTCTGTCTCTTCTCTGTCTCTTTCTGTTCTCTTCCTTCTCCTCTGCATTTCTCTACTCTCTCTCTCCTCCTCTCTTCCTTTTTCCTCTTCCCTGTTCTCTCTGTCTTCATCTTTGTCCTCTTCCTCGTTCTCTTTCCCCTGCTCTCTCTCCTCTCTCTCCTCTCTCTTTTCTTCTCTGCTCCTCTCTCCTATTCTTTCTCTTCCTCTCATTCCTTCGTCTCTCTCTGTTCTCTTCTCTTGTCTCTTTCTTCTCCTGAACACTAGAACAACTCGCTTCTCCTCGTGTGTTGCCCATGAACACTAGATAATGTCACCAACGACAACTCATTGAGCTTCCTCGAGGGTTACTCACCATTTGCCGGACACGAGAAATCTACCGCATTGGACGATACGCTAATCGTGGGTTCGGTGGCTGGTGGACAGAGTAGGAAAATTTTCGGTACAACATGATAGCCTCTCCTGGAGTAGTAGAGTTAAGTGTTAATGCAAACTCATACTAGTGACCTCACAATAGGCTTGGGGCAGTTCAGCATGAGCGTACCACCAGATCTAAACAATAGGATCAATCGTACTTAAGGTGTTGCTTATGGGATAGTTCTTAGCTCAAGCGAGATGGTCTCGTTAGCGTAATAGCAGGCGTAGTCTGGCTTGTTCTATAATATAGGGTAAGCTCAAAATGTCGCCATTCTGGGGGTGACTGTCACGCTAGGGGGAGCGCATGGGGTGTTCATAGCAGGTAGGGGCTCGCTATTGTTTAAGTGAAGACTGGTTTGATGTAGATAAATGGTTATAGAGGGAGTGTCGTGATGTGTCTCGTGTTCTCTCGGTACGATGGTTTACTCGGTCCGCGATCTTGTGAGTTGTCTCCCTCTGGGGACATAGGAGCGCTGTGGGTAGTTCTCTGTCGCACGCGCCTCGATGTATATTCGTCCTTAAGCTCCACCTCCTCCACCCTGCCACTCGATATTGCTCAATAGCCGCAATGGAAAGTAGATGAAAGGGTGGGGTGTCTAAGCAGATACAGCAGAGCATAGGGCGTGGGTTTGGTGAGACAGGTACGCAATGGAATTAGATGTGGATTATTAACAGTATAGATGAGCGAGCTGGACAGAGAAGTGATGTTAACGGTATAGCAGGTGGGTGTGTAGAATGTAGTTAGTCTAGGCTCTCGTGGTGTTGTTTCTGGACTATATATACTCGTGAGTGACCTGGGAATGTTTGCTACTGGGTAGCATGCTGGGAGGTGCTCTACATACACTCAATCGTATGGCGTGGCCTGGCGATGGTTATGCTACAGACGATACGCATGCTTAGTCACTAGACGCAGGATAGTGTCTCTTTGAATTAGGTAGTGCTGGGTAGTGTCTTGTAGGCATGGGTGTGATTGGTTGATGGGCTGTGTTATTGTGTATGTATAGATATTGGAAGTGTTCCGTAGGGTGTTTAGGGTAGTTAGTTAGGGGAGTAGGTGGCTAGATGCTTGGACGGATCTCGCATTCATACATATGTTGAGTTTCGTCTCGGGCTCTCTGTCTTCTTAGCTTAGTTGCGAACTCGTTCTGGTCGTTGGCCTCTACACTGGCTAGTGTTGACTCGCGATCGCTAGTCATCGCTTATTATTTCTCAGCAATCATTGTGACTGGTCGGTCGTGCATCCCTAGGTACGATAGACTATTATGGTCATTGGTTCATGTTCATATGAACGGATAAGTACACAACAAAGACTGTTGTCCATTGTTAGAGATGGGTTAGTTATGTCTGACTCTGGAGAGCACATATTCCCTGTTATAGTGATATTAACAGTCTTTTTATTGGTGGTTCGCTTACCTGTATATATGGATACAGTATGAGATGGCGTAAGTAAAGTTTTGTTGTACAGAGTTATAATATATGGTAGTAGTAGGTGCGACTTTAGGGACCGACGAGCCCGGTATTGTCGGTCTGGTATAAAAGTATGTTGTTAATGTCGTTGGCGCTTCAGGCTGGAGGTAGTGTTACAGACTGACGAACTATGTGCTATGTTGTACTCACTCATGAAGCAGACTGATTTGTGTACATTGCTCGATATGAAGCTAGATGTAAAGCGTGTTGTAGACTGTACAGAGTGACGGATAAGAGGCAGCTAGAGAGGAGAGGGAGGAGAATTGGGATGCGGGAAGAGTTTAGCATGAGATAAGCGATAGAATAGAATTATGTGGTGACTGGCGGGTGTGGTTACAAGGGAAGTAAAGTGTGTGTGAGGGCATGAGGAGAGTAAATTGACAGAGACCGGAGGTGTTTATGGGTCTAGTCCAAGATTTCATACAGGCTGGAGTGGTGTTGTAAGGGGCAACTAGAATTCACCACTACACTTGGAACAAACAAAGTCCTACAACGCCAGCCGCAGTGGTCGGAGGTAGGGATGTAGGAGCGAAGGGATGTTGGCACACAGCAGCAGAGGGAGGGTACATGGATAAGGGGAGGAGGGTCAGATGGAGGTGATGAAAGGTCGCAAGATAGGGGTTTTTGACACGAACGTAGGTTACTTTCTGAAACATTCGAGAACGTGTAGTCACTTGTCATTCGACAGTGCATCGTAATGCACATTAGCCGTAGCTCTTCTGTAGAGCCTGTCAACTATGTGGTTGGGTCTATACCGTGCTTTCTCGCATCTTCGAGTGCACAGGCGATAGTGAAGGGATGAGGAGGAGGGAGGGAGGATGAGGAGGAGAGGGATGAGGGGACAACGCTTCACCCCGCAGGTAGGAAGGAGATGAGGAGGAGACGGCGCTAATTGCATAACCTGAGTGGTTTCAAATGGCGAGCAGCGACAGGGGAGACTGACGTGAGGTTTCCAGGGGGCTCAGCGACGCAGGCGGGCCTCTGGACTGCCTGAGTCTAGAGAGGGACCGATAAATAAGGCAGAGGTTGGCATTCCAGCTAGTGGCTCCCTCCTAGCCCTCGGACTTCTTGGCAGACTGTGAGACTGGTAAACATGTGATTACACTGATAACACTTGCTCTTGTACCTATTGCTTGCGTTAAGATCCTGGCGCTTGGACCATGCCACGTGTGTTAACTTTCAGAAGCTGGGTGTTCTGCTACATCCCTCTGAGTATGTGACTTTCTGTCTGGTGTGTACCCAGGTGCCGGGGTGGTGGCACTTTAGGGATTGCACGTCTACCGCAGATGTGTGATCATTCTGGCTGTCGTCTCTTTCGTCCTCCTCTGACCATCTTGTTATCCGCCTGCTTTGAATTCCTCAATGCTGCTCAAGAACAGGGTTGCGCAGAGGATGACGCTGGCAGACCTTTCCTCATAGCTTAACATCCTTATGCATTTATCCGCCTCCTGATGAGATTCACAGTGTGTGGCTTGGTCTGTATGGGAGGGGGCAGAGACATGTCCCCTTTGGAGAGTTCATCAATGCAGCTTGATCGTGGCCGGGGGGGGGGGCCGCAGGCTTCTGATAGTTCCTCTTCCTGAGGCATGGCTCCTCTCCACCAGTTCTGGGTTGACTTTACCTCACATTCCCACTGTTACTTTGACTCATTCCTCTCGCTCGGGGCTGGCTGCCAGTCCCCTATCTATGCTCCTCGTTCTTTTCCACGTTCTCATTCTGCCTCTCCACCCGCTCCCTGAAGCCAACACACACCACAAGCACACCATTAATTCGCGCGCCACACACTCAGAAACAACTGATCCCTCCCGCATCACACACAGACCCGCTAACGTCCTGCTCCCTCAGGATCTCCTCAACGCTTGCATATGGCTGACCAATGCCGTAGCTCACCATGGAATGCCTACCAAATTAGAGGACAGTCGCCGGCGCAGCAGCACTCCTGGGCGCACAGACGTGTTGTGTCTGTGTGTTGTATGATGGATTTGCCGTGTGTGTGTGTTGTGCTCGGTGTATGACTGTATATCTGCGTGTGTGTTCTGTGGGTGTGTATATGTATATTTGTGTGTGTTTGTGTGTGTGTGTGTGTGGAGTTTGTTTTGAATGTGTTGTGTTGTGTGTGGCGACGGATGGGGGTCGAACGGGTTGTGTGTTTCAATCGATGCACCGGGGACGCGTGCCCATCAGCGTAGAGTGATTGGGGGTCGGCGAGAGGGCTGATT
>NC_036858.1:60311115-60337112 GCF_002910315.2 Salvelinus sp. IW2-2015
CAGCTGGCAGTGTGAGACCAAATCAAACCCCAAGACTGGACAACACAACTCCCCCCGCCCTCAAGGAGAGGAGGAGGAGGGAAGGGAGAGGGAAGGAGGAGGAGGGGAGGGGACAAGGAGGAGAGGGAGAAGGAAGGAGACGAAGAGGAATAGGAGAGGGGATGGGGGGGAGGAAGAATGAGAGGAAAGGGAATGAAGTGAGGAGAGGGGATGAGGGGAGAGGAATGAGAGGACGGAATGAGAGGCGAAGGGGAAGGAGGTAATGGCTGGGCTGGTTCTGATATGGTAGAGGGTGAACAATGGTTGATTTCAGAGCTGTGTTTTCATTGTGATCTGTGCATGTAACCGTGCACAACCCATACGAGATTGTGCTGGGTCTGTCAGGGGCAAGAAATGCAAGGTGGCAACTCTCTACCCCCTGATGATCAAACAGTTGCTTGTTGTCTGTTGAGGGAACCCAAGCCTCGATGTTGCCGCATCCCCGGCCTTCCCATTCTGCCCCAAGGTCCCGTTGGAAGGCTGGAGCGTGAAGCCATTGGAGAGAGTGGGGGAGAGAGGAGAAAGGGAGGGGAGGTATAAAGGGAGAGAGGAGAAAGGAGAAAATGAGAGGGAGAGAAAGAGAAAGAGAGGGGAGGTATAAAGGGAGAGGGGAGAAAGGAGAAAATGAGAGGGAGAGAAAGAGAAAGAGAGGGGAGGTAGAGGGAGCGGTAGAAAGGGAGAAAGGTAGGAGAGAAAGAGGTAGAAAGAGAGAGGGGTGAGAGGGAGAGAGAGAGAAGGGAGAGAAAGAGAGACATTGCATAGCATGTGTGTGTGTGATGTGCACACACGTCTTCCATTATATGCATAAAGTGACTGATTTATAGAGCATACCTGTATATACAGTTGAAGTCGGAAGTTTACATACACTTAGGTTGGAGTCATTAAAACTCGTTTTTCAACAACTCCACAAATTTCTTGTTAACAAACTATTGTTTTGGCAAGTCAGTTAGGACATCTACTGTGTGCATGACACAAGTAATTTTTCTAACAATTGTTTACAGACAGATTATTTCACTTATAATTCACTGTATCACAACTCCAGTGGGTCAGAAGTTTACATAAACTAAGTTGACTGTACCTTTAAACAGCTTGGAAGATTCCAGAAAATTATGTCATGGCTTTAGAAGCTTTAGAAGCTTCTGGATAGACATTCTAGAATCTCTCCTCATCTCACAATACACTGTTAGCTGATAATGTTTACTCTGCAAGCTACCGGTAGAAACTTTGTACAGTTGGCTAAACAYAGTGGTATATAGACCTAATGTACTTTTTTCTCCAACCAACGTAGACCTACCTAGCGAAGTTAGCTAACATTATTCTGTTTTCAACATTGTTTTTAAGAGTGTTTAATCATGATTACTGCTGACAGCCATGATAGGCTACATTGATGAACCACATCAAATTGGCTAGCTAACAAACTAACTTTCAGGGGCTAAACTAGATGGATATATCAAAATGTTGTTTGATTTGCTTGCCATCTACAGTGCCTTGCAAAAGTATTCATCCCCCTTAAATTTTCCTATTTTGTTGCATTACAACCAGTAATTTAAATGGATTTTTATTTGGATTTCATGTAATGGACATCCACAAAATAGTCCAAATTGGTGAAGTGAAATGAAAATAATAACTAACGGAAAAGTGGTGCGTGCATATGTATTCACCTCCTTTACTATGAAGCCCCTAAATAAGATCTGGTGCAACCAATTACCTTCTGAAGTCACATAATTAGTTAAATAAAGTCCACCAGTGTGCAATCTAAGTGTCACATGATCTGTCACATGATCTCAGTATATATACACCTGTTCTGAAAGTCCCCAGAGTCTGCAACACCACTAAGCAAGGGGAACCATCAAGCAAGCGGCACCATGAATACCAAGGAGCTCTCCAAATAGGTCAGGGACAAAGTTGTGGAGAAGTACAGATCATGGTTGGGTTATAAAAAAATATCCGAAACTTTGAACCACCCACGGAGCACCATTAAATCCATTATTAAAAAATGGAAAGAATATTTCACCACAACAAACCTGCCAAGAGAGGGCCGCCCACCAAAAATCACGGACCAGGAGGGCATTAATCGGAGAGGCAACAAAGAGACCAAAGATAACCCTGAAGGTGCTGCANGTCACATAATTAGTTAAATAAAGTCCACCAGTGTGCAATCTAAGTGTCACATGATCTGTCACATGATCTCAGTATATATACACCTGTTCTGAAAGTCCCCAGAGTCTGCAACACCACTAAGCAAGGGGAACCATCAAGCAAGCGGCACCATGAATACCAAGGAGCTCTCCAAATAGGTCAGGGACAAAGTTGTGGAGAAGTACAGATCATGGTTGGGTTATAAAAAAATATCCGAAACTTTGAACCACCCACGGAGCACCATTAAATCCATTATTAAAAAATGGAAAGAATATTTCACCACAACAAACCTGCCAAGAGAGGGCCGCCCACCAAAAATCACGGACCAGGAGGGCATTAATCGGAGAGGCAACAAAGAGACCAAAGATAACCCTGAAGGTGCTGCAWAAATCCACATCGTACATTGGAGTATCTGTCCATAGGACTACTTTAAGCCGTACACTCCACAGAGCTGGGATTTACGGAAAAGTGGCCAGAAAAAAAACATTGCTTAAAGAAAAAATAAGCAAACACGTTTGGTGTTTGCCAAAGGCATGTGGGAGACTCCCCAAACATATGGGAGAAGGTACTCTGGTCAGATGAAACTAAATTGAGATTTTTGGCCATCAAGGAAAACGCTGTGTCTGGCGCAAACCCAAAGCCACCTCAATAACAACTTCCTGCTGTGGGGATGTTTTTCATCAGCAGGGACTGGGAAACTGATCAGAATTGAAGCAATGATGGAGGATGCTAAACACAGGGAAATTCTTGAGGGAAACCTGTTTCAGTCTTCCACAGATTTGAGACTGGGACAGACGTTCACCTTCCAGCAGGAAAATGACCCTAAGCATACTGCTAAAGCAACACTCAAGTGGTTTAAGGGGAAACATTTAAATGTATTGGAATGGCCTAGTCAAAGCCCAGACCTCAATCCAATTGAGAATCTGTGGTATGACTTAAAGATTGCTGTACACCAGCAGAACCCATCCAACTTGAAGGAGCTGGAGCAGTTTTGCCTTGAAGAATGGGCAAAAATCCCAGTGACTAGATGTGCCAAGCATATAGAGACACACCCCAAGAGGCTTGCAGCTGTAATTGCTGCAAAAGGGTGCTCTACAAAGTATTGACTTTGGGGGGGTGAATAGTTATGCACGCTCAAGTTTTCTGTTTTTTTGTCTTATTTCTTGTTTGTTTCACAAGAAAATATATTTTGCATCTTCAAAGTGGTAGTAGACATGTTGTGTAAATCAAATGATACAAACCCCCCCAAAAATCTATTTTAATTCCAGGTTGTAAGGCAACAAAATAGGAAAAATGCCAAGGGGCGTGAATACTTTCGCAAGCCACTGTAGTGGTGATGACAGTAGTCTGACTGACAACTTTACCAGGATGAGGACTTGCCTATGTCAAGCTCTTTCCAAATGCCTAATCTCTGATGAAGCAAGCGAATGACACATGCTATTTGCTTAGCTAGTTAGCTACATGCCAAATGTATAGGCTACACTCACGTATCTGAAATGACATGATCAATTGATGTTTACTGATCATGAAAAGCATGCAGTTACTTGCTGTATAACTCTGATGACAGAGCTAAACAGTTACTTCCTGTAACTCTGATGACAGAGATAAACAGTTACTTGCTGTAACTGATGACAGAGCTAAACAGTTACTTGCTGTAACTCTGATGACAGAGCTAAACAGTTACTTGCTGTATAACTCTGATGACAGAGCTAAACAGTTTGTCACGCCCTGACCTTAGAGACCCTTTTTATGTCTCTATTTGGTTTGGTCAGGGTGTGATTTGGGGTGGGCATTCTATGTTCTTTAGTTCTATTATTTGTATTTCTATGTTTTGTCCGGGTAGGGTTCCCAATCAGGGACAGCTGTCTATTTTTGTCTCTGATTGAGAACCATACTTAGGTAGCCCTTTTTCCCTCCTTTCGTTGTGGGAGGTTGACTTTGTTAGAGGCATCATAGCCTTTAGCGTCACGGTTTGTTTTTGTAGTGTTTATTGTTTTGTTTGGCGACATCTACTATTAAAAGAAAATGTACGCTCACTACGCTGCACCTTGGTCCTCTTCTTTTCACGGCCGTGACAGTCTCCTTGTCACCAAGTAGCCAAATCGAACGCTCTGCACCATATTGTGACGTTTTATTGATAATAACAACCTATACATTTTTTCTTTCATGAAACAATCCAAAGCAGTCAAGTCAAACCATAACTCTTATATTGTATCCAAACATACAGCTCTGAGTTAGACAAGGTTACCATTCTCAATAATGCAATCACTTCAACATTATTTTTGAAGTTAGCTGGAGTAGGAGAGTTATCCTTGCATTATAATGTGGATGTCTTCTCATTTGGACTTGACTCTTTCTTTACTGATTCCTTCCCTGTCTGTCTGTCTGTCTCTCTCTCTCTCGTTTTTCTTGCATGCGATTGCGTGAAGGCTTTTAGTTCGTTTGGTCTATAGTATATGACAGTTTTTATACTCTCCCCTCCGGCTTGGTCAAACTGAAGGACTAACAGAGAGAGGGTTATTACACTTCCCTCCGGCTTGGTCAAACTGAAGGACTGAACAAGAGAGAGGGTTATTACACTCCCCCCTCCGCTTGGTCAACTGAAGGATAAAAGAGAGAGGGTTTTTAACTCCCCCTCAGGCTTGGTCAAACTGAAGGACTAACAAGAGAGGGTTATTACACTCCCTCCGGCTTGGTCCAACTGAAGGACTACAGAGAGAGGGTTATTACACTTTCTCCCTCCGGCTTGGAATGAGGCTACAAAGGGTTCATCCCCGGCTTGGAAAGGGACTAACAGAGAGAGGGTTTATTACACTCTCCCCTCCGCTTGGTCAAGACTTGAAGGACTAACAGAGAGCATGGTTATTACACTCTCCCTCCGCTTGGTCAAACTGAAGGAACTAACATGAGAGAGGTGTTATTACACTCCCCCCCGGCTTGGTCAAATACTGAAGGACTAAGAGAGAGAGGGTTATTAACTCCTCCCCTCCGGCTTGGTCAAACTGAAGGACTAACAGAGAGAGGGTTATTACACTCCCCCCTCCGGCTTGGTCAAACTGAAGGACTAACAGAGAGAGGGTTATTACACTCTCCCCTCCGGCTTGGTCAAACTGAAGGACTAACAGAGAGAGGGTTATTACACTCCCCTCCTCGGCTTGGTCAAACTGAAGGACTAACAGAGAGAGGGTTTATTATACTCTCTCCTCCGCTTGGTCAAACTGAAGGACTAACAGAAGAGGGTATTATACTCTTCCCTCCGGCTTGGTCAAACTGAAGGACTAACAGAGAGAGGGTTATTATACTCTCCCCTCCGGCTTGGTCAAACTGAAGCCCGACTTTAAAACAGAAGAGGAAAGAGGTTAATTTATACTCCCTCCCTTCCGGCTTTGGTCAAACTGAAGGACTAACAGAGAGAGGGTTATTATACTCTCCCTCCGGCTTGGTCAAACTGAAGGACTACAGAGAGAGGGTTATTATACTCTCTCCCTCCGGCTTGGTCAAACTGAAGGACTAACAGATGAGAGGGTTATTACCTCTCCCCTCCGGCTTGTGTCAAACTGAAGGACTAACAGAGAGAGGTTTATTAACATCTCCCCTCCGGCTTGGTCAAACTGAAGGACTAACGAGAGAGGTTTATCTATACACTCTCCCCTCCGGCTTGGTCAAACTGAAGGACTAACAAGAGAGGGTTATTACACTCTCCCCTCCGGCTTGGTCAAACTGAGGACTAACGAGAGAGGGTTTATTTACACTCCCCTCCGGCTTGGTCAAACTGAAGGACTAACAGAGAGAGGGTTATTACACTCTCCCCTCCGGCTTGGTCAAACTGAAGGACTAACAGAGAGAGGGTTATACACTCCCTCCGGCTTGGTCAAACTGAAGGACTAACAGAGAGAGGGTTTATTACACTCTCCTCCCTCCGGCTTGGTCAAACTGAAGGACTAACAGAGAGAGTGGTTATTACACTCCCCCTCCGGCTTTGGTCAAACTGAAGGACTATACAGAGAGAGGGTTATTACACTCCCCTCCGGCTTGGTCAAACTGAAGGACTAACAGAGAGAGGGTATTACACTCCCCTCCGCTTGGTCAAACTGAAGGTACTTAACAGAGAGAGGGTTATCTTACACATCTCTTTTTTCTTTCTTTTTTCCCCCTCCGGCTTGGTCAAACTGAAGGACTAAACAGAGAAGAGGGTTATTACACTCCCCCCCTCCGGCTTGGGTCAAACTGAAGGACTAACAGAGAGAGGGTTTTTATTACACTCTCCCCTCCGGCTTGGTCCAAACTGAAGGACTAACAGAGAGAGGGTTTATTACACTCTCCCTCCGGCTTTGGTCAAACTGAAGACTAACAGAGAGAGGGTTATTATACTCCCCCTCCGGCTTGGTCAAACTGAAGGACTAAAGAGAGAGGGTTATTTAACATCCCCCCCCTCCGGCGCTGGGGTCAACCTGAAGGACTAACAGAGAGAGGGTTTTACACTCCCCCCTCCGGCTTGGTCAAACTGAAGGACTAACAGAGAGAGGGTTATTACACTCCCCCTCCGGCTTGGTCAAACTGAAGGACTAACAGAGGAAGGGTTAATTTACTACTCCCTCCGGCTTGGTCAAACTGAAGGACTAACGAGAGGGGTTTATTATACTCTCCCCTCCGGCTTGGTCAAAACTGAAGATAACAGAGAGAGGGTTATTATACTCTCCCCTCCGGCTTGGTCAAACTGAGGACTGACAGAGAGAGGGTTTTATTATACCTCTCCCTCCGGCTTGGTCAAACTGAAATGGCTAACAGAGAGAGGGTTATTATACTCTCCCTCCGGCTTGGTCAAACTGAAGGACTAACAGAGAGAGGGTTATTACACTCTCCCCTGGGTCAAACTGAAGGACTAACAGAGAGAGGTTATTATACTCTCCCCTCCGGCTTGGTCAAACTGAAGGACTCACAGAGAGAGGGTTATTATACTCTCCCTCCGCTGGTCAACTGAAAGGACTAACAGAGAGAGGGTTATTATATCGGGCATAAACAGGCCCATGAGGGGTTGTAAAAGCCCCCAGGAAACCCGTGATGGATGGAGCGTTTTAAACATCATCCTGAAAAACCCTCTCACTGCCTTCATTTGAAATCCAATTTAAATGTCAAGCCTGGCACTGACTCCTCTTATATCCTGACTTTGGAAGAAACTTCTCTGTCTGGAAGGAAGCCCTTTGATTAATTCCAGTTGTTAATATGCAAATAATTTCTCTGGACATTAGAGAGAACAGAGTGGAAAGAAGTGATAGAGAGGGATGAAATTTAATGAAGAGATAATTAATGCCCCTCAGAATCCAATGAAGTTTTGTAATCTTTAAACGATATGAGGATGTATGGAAATATTAAAAGGGCCGCTCGGGAAAGGTGAAAAGCACAAGGCACTAACCAGACATGCTGTGAATTATGTTTGTTATTTTTTGCACAAATGCATCTTAAATTTGAACTCACCTTCACAGTTAAAATGGTCTCGTTAGAGTCCATATGTTCAAATAGTGAAGTGGATATTGGTTGTAATATCTTAATCTCGGTTCACGAATAACATGTAAATGAGATACGTTTGGGCGAGAGCAGCCCTATGCTCAGAGTCACGAATATGTATGAGATTACGTTTTTTGCGAGAGCAGCTTAAATGCTCAGAGTCACGATATGTTATGAGATACGTTGGCGAGAGCAGCTATGCTCAGATCCACGAATATGTTTAATGAGTACGTTTGGAGAGAGCTTATGGCTCAGAGTGCACGAATAGTCTGAGCTACGTTTGAGAGCAGCTATGCTTGAGTCACGATGATGTTATTGAGATACGTTTGCGAGAGCAAGCTATGCTCAGAGTCACGAATATGTAATGAGAATACGTTTGCAGAGAGCAGCTATGATCAGAGTCACGGAATATGTAATGAGAAATACGTTTGCGAGAGCAGCTATGCTAGAGTCACGAAATATGTAATGAGATACGTTTTTGCGAGATGACCAGCTATGCTCAGAGTCACGAAATATGTAATGAGATACGTTTGCGAGAGCAAGCTATGGGATTCAGAGTCCACGAATATGTAATGAAGATATTTGCGAGAGCAGCTATGCCAAGAGTCACGAAAGTAATGAATGAGAATTACGTTTGGGAGTCGAGAGCAGGACTCTTCATGATTCAGAGTCACGAATATGTAATGAGATTTACGTTTTAGCGAGAGCAGCTATGCTCAGAGTCCTACAAGTGGGTTCAAGGAGAAACACACTGTTACCATAACAAAGGCCAAAGGTTACTAGTGCAACTGATTCGCTAAACATGCTCAACTTCTTTTGTGTCCTTCTCAGATCTTATATTCTCCATCCTCCTTATAGACCTCTCTTTCTGGTCATCTATCATTTCAGTGAGTGATTGGATCAGTGGAGGCTTGGATTCTATTTGGAGCAGTGCCAGACGACAGAGGGCTGTTTTTGTGTTGGTGGCAGACATTGACAAGTGGTGGTGTGTGTGGTGTGTGTGTGTGTGTGTGTGTGTGTGTGTGTGTGTTGTTGTGTTGTGTGTGTGTGGTTGTGGTGTTGTGTGTGTGTGTGTGTGTGTGTGTGTGTGTGTGTGTGTGTGTGGTGTGTGTGTGTGTGTGTGTGTGTGGTGTTGTGGGTGTGTGTGTAGACAGACAGACCAGACAGACAGACAGTGGGACGGCTGCATGTCAGAACTCATGAGGCCGACTCCACCCTCTCCCTGGGATATGTGGTGGGTTTGAAGGGCTGACCCCTTTTGGTCGGTGGTCCTTTTTTGTTGCCTATTTTCAGATGGTCCTGACATGGCCTTTGTTTTAAGGCACAGGGATAAGGCAGTAATTGATTTCTTTCTGCCTCCTCCTGATCCTCCCTCTCTCTCTCTCTCTCCTCTCTTCTTTCTCTCTCTCTCTTCTCTCTTCTCTCTCTCTCTCTCTGTCTCTCTCTCTCTCTCTCTCTCTCTCTCTTCTCTCTCTCACTCGCTGGCTGGCTTTCTGCATCTCTCTGTCCCTCATCCCTCCGTCTCCAGGGAAACAGAATGAATGAAAAGAGGGAGCTAGAAAAATCAAAGAGCGAGAGAGAGCGATGGAGAAGTTTATCGCCAGCAGTCTGGGGTCTGACAGATGGTCAAAGGCTGCATTACCAGCGCCTAATGGAAGTCTGGAATGTGGTGGTTATCAGGAGAATTGGCTTCTGAGAGGATGGTCATATATATTAGGAGGAGAGAGGACACACACACAGTAGGGATGGACGACATTGAGGCAACTAGACATGGTGAGATGGACTGGTGCTCTAGTGAAGGAATATATTAACAGATTGATATATAAACTGATAAATGCAGAAGGGGATAGACAGAAACTGAGAATGTTTCTGCCTCTGAAATGGAGTTTACATCACTGCTCTTTTTACTACTAGTACACAGCAACATTTCCAGTGTAATTTAAAAATATATATATACAACTGAGAGTGTTAAATCAACACCGAAAGTGTGGAGTCTGTGGATCCATATACAGTACACTCCGGAACAGTGTTAAATTAACACACTGTAGAGTGTAAAGCCCTTTTCAAATATTTGTGCGTTTCCTTTCAGGTAAATTGTAGAGTTAGCACCCATGGCTGTATTTGTTAGTGACATAGACATGTTTGTTGCATTCATCCATTTTCAGTCCTGTGGACTTCACCAAGTGAGATCCTAAGCGCATATGTTATCACGCAAGAAATTATTATCTCCACACAATACCATTTCGTAAGGCCTTATTTTGAGGGCCTACTCTATTACCCTAATACAGGGGCCTGAAACTCATACACATCACTTTGAACCAAAACCACGCCCATCATTATCATATTTCCCAGCATGCTCTATTGCAGGTTGATTGGTAGAATGTTTTGTTTCAATATCTATGTTTGTGCATGTACATTTATTGACTGATTAAGTAATTAATCTTATGTTACTAAAATATAAATTACAAACATTTTCTAAACTAATCAAATATTTTACTTGGATTTCTTGCACCTGTTCCTGAAATGGTTTTTCGAGGTTAAATCCTTACGGTCGTCTCATAGCTCTCGTGCTTTAGCTAGTCTCATAGACAGAAACGTCCTTTAGGTCGTCTCATAGCTCTCGTGCTTTAGGTCGTCTCATAGCTCTCGTGCTTTAGGTCGTCTCATAGCTCTCGTGCTTTAGCTAGTCTCATAGCTCTCGCGCTTTAGCTAGTCTCATAGCTCTCGTGCTTTAGGTCGTCTCATAGCTCTCGTGCTTTAGCTAGTCTCATAGCTCTCGTGCTTTAGCTAGTCTCATAGTCTCGTGCTTTGCTCAGTCTCATAGCTCTTGTTGTAGGTCGTCTCATAGCTCTCGTGCTTTAGCTAGTCCCTCATAGCTCTCGTGCTTTAAGGTAGTCTCATAGCTCTCGTGCTTTAGCTAGGTCCTCTCTATAGCTCTCGTGCTTTAGGTCGTCTCAATAGCTCTCTGCTTTAGCTAGTTCCATAGCTCTCGTGCTTTAGCTAGTCTCATAGCTCTCGTGCTTTAGGCTAGTCTCAATAGCTCTCGTGCTTTAGCTAGTCTCATAGCTTTCGTGCTTTAAGCTAGTCTCATAGCTCTCGTGCTTTAGCTAGTCTCATAGCTTCGTTGCTTTAGGTCGTCTCATAAGCTCTCGTGCTTTAGCTAGTCTCAATAGCTCTCGTGCTTTAGGCTAGTCTCATAGCTCTCGTGCTTTTAGCTAGTCTTCAATAGCTTTCGTGCTTTACTAGTTCATAGCTCTCGTGCTTTAGCTTAGCTCTCATAGCTTTCGTGCTTTAGCTAGTCTCCATAGCTCTCGTGCTTTAGCTTAGTCTCATAGCTCTCGTGCTTTAAGCTAGTCTCATAGTTCTTCGTGCGTTAGGTAGTCTCAATAGCTCTCGTGCTTTGGGTAGTCCTCATAGTCTCCACTCTGGCAGTAATGGGGAATACAGATTGTGGGTGATATACAGATAGTTAAATATCCCCACACAGGCTGAATTCCAATAGGAATTACACATGACCTTGCAAGCCGGCATAATGTGACTGGCAGGCCTGATGTGGCATGCAAACCATGAGTTTCAGGCCGTTGTATCACACTCTCAGGAGAAAGGTTTAGATTCTTCCTAAAGCGGTACAAACACTTGTCACTGTAGTTGTACCCAGTAAGGACATCCTTTGTACCTTTAGATATAAGTGCATAATTGTACCCCAGTTCATACCTCAGGCCACATCAGGCCTGCAAGTAGGGTTGCAAACCAGCATACAGGGGGGACAAGTGATTACACATCACTTTGCAAACAAGCATAATCTGACCTGCAGGTAATGTAGGGTTGCAACATTCTGGTAACTTTCCCCAAATTCCCAGATTTTTCAAAAATCCTGGTTGATTTCCAGCTTCCATTTCCAGGAAACTTCTAACCAGGATTTCTGTAAAACCTGGGAATTGGGGGAAAGTTACCAGAATTTTTCAACCCTACTTTACCTGCAGGTCAGATGATATTGGTTTGCAAAGTGATGTGTAATTCCTATTGGAATCCAGCCAGAGTTAGGATATCCAACAGTTAGAACTTGTATTCACCTGCAACCTGCAGAACGAGTGCCAGAGGTAGGAACATTGTGAGGAGTCTACTAAAGGCATTTCAACTGGATCAAACGAACTCATTTGATTATTTTAGAAAAATCAATGTTATTTATCTTTGTCTAGCATAAGATTAATCAATCAATGTACATGCACAAACATATATATTGAAACACATTTTTATTTATTTTTATAATAACATATTCACTTAGGAGTTTACTTGGTGAAGTCCACAGGAACAAAAATTGATGAATGCAACAACCATGTCTCTGTCACAAAGAAATACAGTCATGGGTGGTAACTCTACAATTTACTCAAAAGGCAAGGCACTCTGGGAAACATTTGAGTAAGGCTTTACACTAAGCAGTGTGTTCATTTAACACTGTTTCCGGTGTCTGCATGGGCACACAGACTGTTATTTGATTTTTTTTACACTGAAAAATGTGCTGTGTAGGAAAGAGGTTTTCCTGAAATGTGTCTGTTTGTTCACCTAATTTGTTTTCAGGCTTCAGTTAGTCTTTCTCTTTATGAGGCTTCCACATGAAAGACAACATCCTGTAAAAAGGAAAGGTTGAACAAACAGACATCTGAAACCTTTTGCCACAATAATAACACTGCATTCCTTCCAATTACTGCCCCTCTCCCTCTCTCTCTCTCTCTCTCTCTCTCTCAATTCAATTTAATTCAATTCAATTGAATGGCTTTATTGGCATGGGAAACATATGTTAACATTGCCAAAGCAAGTGAAGTATATAATAAACAAAAGTGACATGAACAATAACAATTTACAGTAAACATTGCACTCACAGAAGTTCCAAAACAATAAAGACATTTCAAATGTCATATTAGTTATATATACAGTGTTGTAATAATGTGCAAGTAGTTAAAGTACAAAAGGGAAAATAAAAAAACATAAATATGGGTTGTATTTACAATGGTGTTTGTTCTTCACTGGTTGCCCTTTTTTTGTGGCAACAGGTCACATATCTTCCTGCTGTGATAGCACAGGGTGATATTTCACCCAATAGATACAGTTGAAGTTGGAAGTTTAAATACACCTTAGCCAAATACATTACATTTCACAATTCCTGACCATTTAATCAGAGTAAAAATTCCCTGTCTTAGGTCAGTTAGGATCACCACTTTATTTTAAGAATGTGAAACGTCAGAATAATAGTAGAGAGAATCTTTTATTTCAGCTTTTATTTCTTTCATCACATTCCCAGTGGGTCAGAAGTTTACATACACTCAATTAGTATTTGGTAGCATTGCCTTTAAATTGTTTAACTTGGGTCAAACATTTCGGGTAGCCTTCCACAAGACTCCCACAATAAATTGGGTGAATTTTGGCCCATTCCTCCTGACAGAGCTGGTGTAACTGAGTCAGGTTTGTAGGCCTCCTTGCTCGCATACGCTTTTTCAGTTCTGCCTACACATTTTATATAGAATTGAGGTCAGGGTTTTGTGATGACCACTCCAATACCTTGACTTTGTTGTCCTTAAGCCATTTTGCCACAACTTTGGAAGTATGCTTGGGGTCATTGTCCATTTGGAAGACCCATTTGCGACCAAGCTTTAACTTCCTGACTGATGTCTTGAGATGTTGCTTCAATATATCCCCATAATTTTCCTGCCTCATGATGCCATCTGTTTTGTGAAGTGCACCAGTCCCTCCTGCAGCAAAGCACCCCCACAACATGATGCTGCCACCCCCGTGCTTCACGGTGGGGATGGTGTTCTTCGGCTTGCAAGCATCCCCCTTTTTCCTCCAAACATAATGATGGTCATTATGGCCAAACAAGTTCTATTGTTGTTTCAATCAGACCAGAGGACATTTCTCCAAAAAGTTTGTCCCCATGGTGCAGTTTGCAAACCGTAGTCTGGCTTTTTTTAATGGCGGTTTCGGAGCAGTGGCTTCTTTCTGCTGAGCGGCCTTTCAAGTTATGTCGATATAAGGACTGTTTTACTGTGGATATAAGATACTTTCATACCTGTTCCCTCCAGCATATTCACAAGGTCCTTTGCTGTTGTTCTGGGATTGATTTGTACTTTACGCACGACAAAATACATTCATCTCTAGGAGACAGAACGGCGTCTCCTTCCTGAGCGGTATGACGGCTGAGTGGTCCCATGGTGTTTATACTTGCGTACTATTGTTTGTAGAGATGAACGTGGTACCTTCAGGCATTTGAAAATTGCTCCAAAGGATGAACCAGACATGTGGACGTCTACAATTATTTTTCTGAGGTCTTGGCTGATTTCTTTTGATTTTCCCATGATGTCAAGCAAAGAGGCACTGAGTTTGAAGGTAGGCCTTGAAATACATCCACCGGTACACCTCCAATTGATTCAAATGATGTAATTTAGCCTATCAGAAACTTCTAAAGCCATGACATAATTTTCTTTTAACAAGAAATTTGTGGAGTGGTTGATAAACACGTTTTAATGACTCCAACCTAAGTGTATGTAAACTTCCCACTTCAACTGTATGGGAGTTTATCAACATTGGGTTTATTTTTTCGAATTCTTTGTGGATCTGTGTAATCTGAGGGAAATATTTCTGTCTAATAGGATCATGCATTTGGCAGGAGGTTAGGAAGTGCAGTTCAGTTTCCACCTCATTTTGTGGGCAGTGTGCACATAGCCTGTCTTTTCTTGAGAGCCATGTCTGCCTTTCTCAATAGCAAGGCTATGCTCACTGAGTCTGTACATAATCAAAGCTTTCCTTAAGTTTGGGTCAGTCACAGTGGTCAGATATTCTGCCACTGTGTACTCTCTGTTTAGGGCCAAAAAGCATTCTAGTTTCCTGTGTTTTTTTGTTAATTCTTTCCAATGTGTCAAGTAATTATCTTTTTGTTTTCTCATGATTTGGTTGGGTCTAATTGTGTTGCTGTTGTCGCGTCTTTGGCTATGCCGGATTAAGTGATATGACATGCTATTCTATAAAATAATTTCTCTGTAATTAATATTACCTGATTAAGCTAATCAGGTAAATAATTAACTAGAAAGTCGGGGCACCAAGAAGTAATGTTTATAGAGCTGTTATCTTCTGAATAAACTCTTAAATACCTGGTAATCTTTTACATCAATAGCAGTCAATATTCAATCGTCACCTTGTTTCAGTCTCATCTGAAAGTTGTCAATTCTTGGTTATCTTCACGAACCCTCGCTAACAAGTTGAATCAGCAATACAAACTTTGGTTTAATTATTTATTTACTAAATACCTAAATAATCACACAGAATTACATAAACACAGAATGGATCATACATTGATTACTAATTATGTCCTACAAGAAAACGTCCCTGGGGGACGGAACCGGTATGACGGCTGGTTACACAAAGAGAGGGGGTTGGGCTTGAATGAAAGCGCGGGAGGACTGAAGAACAAAGGGAGAAGCTATGCTATCGTAAATACAGAATCTTGTCCATTCTAAATAACCGCCCATTTGGAAAAGGAAAATGCAATAAATATTTACTCTGAGCTGCGCTTCAATAGGTTGGTTGTAGATGGAAGGCCGTGTTGCTCAACAGAGATCTTCCTTGTCCTTTGAAGAGTGTCTCTGGTGGTAAACTGGATACGTTGTAGTATCGTTGTTGTGTGGTAGACTGGATACGTCGCCCGTCCTTTCCTAGCCCACGTTTACAGCTGCCGTTGCTAACTCAATGGCTAGGATGTCTCACTTCTTTAGTGAATAAGATTTCAAAGTTCATACCATTCGCAACCAAAGCTCACGCTGAGGTTGGCTTAGTTCTGTAGTTGACATGTTAGTCCTTTTAACGTATGGACCGTCGTCCTATCGTCCTCGGAACAGAAAGTTACATTTTCGTCAAGGGCTTTATATAGGAGGGGAGAGAAGGGCGTGTTTCATAGTTTATAACCAATGTCTCTTCACATGGGCGGGCCACTGAGTGAGCAGAGCTTTAACCTTATGAAAACCCAATTCTCTGATTTGGAAGCTAAAATTACATTTAATCTTTTCACAAATAGTTTCATATTATTTCATAACTAGAATGTGTAGACTTTCCAAGATACAGTTTATGTCGTCCTGTCATCAGTCATAATGTCTCAGGCGCCAACTGATCTGGCATCATATTCAATGAGTACCAACGCATATTTTCAACTGGTTGGATTTACATTTACATTTACATTTAAGTCATTTAGCAGACGCTCTTATCCAGAGCGACTTACAAGTTGGTGCATTCACCTTATGATGTCCAGTGGAACAACCACTTTACAATAGTGCATCTAACTCCTAAGGGGGGGGGGGGGGGGGGGGGGGGGGGGGGGGGGGGGGGGGTGGGGGGGGGGGGGGGTTAGAAGGATGTAGCTTTATCCTATCCTAGGTATTCCTTAAAGAGGTGGGGTTTCAGGTGTCTCCGAAGGTGGTGATTGATCCGCTGACTCTGGCGTCGTGGGGGAGTTTGTTTCCACCATTGGGTGCCAGAGCAGCGAACAGTTTTGACGGGCTGAGCGGGAGCTGTACTTCCTCAGAAGTAGGGAAGCGAGCAGGCCAGAGGTGGATGAACGCAGTGCCCTTGTTTGGGTGTAGGGCCTGATCAGAGCCTGAAGGTACGGAGGTGCGTTCCCTCACAGCTCCGTAGGCAAGCATCCATGGTCTTGTAGCGGATGCGAGCTTCAACTGGAAGCCAGTGGAGAGAGCGGAGGAGCGGGGTGACGTGAGAGAACTTGGGAAGGTTGAACACCAGACGGCTGCGGCGTTCTGGATGAGTTGTAGGGGTTTTAATCGCACAGGCAGGGAGCCCAGCCAACAGCGAGTTGCAGTAACCAGACGGGAGAATGAAACAAGTGCCTGGATTAGGACCTGCGCCGCTTCCTGTGGAGGCAGGGTCGTACTGCTGCGAATGTTGTAGAGCATGAACCTAACAGGAACGGGTCACCGGCCTTGATGTTGGTTGAGAACGACAGGGTGGTTGTCCATGATCACGCCAAGGTTCTTTAGCGCTCTGGAGGAGGACACAATGGAGTTGTCAAGCGTGATGGCAAGATATGGACGGGCAGTCCTTCCCGGAGGAAGAGCAGCTCCGTCTTGCCGAGGTTCAGCTTGAGGTGGTGATCCGTCATCCACACTGATATGTCTGCCAGACATGCAGAGATGCGATTCGCCACCTTGGTTATCAAGAAGGGGGAAAGGAGAAGATTAATTGTGTGTCGTCCTGCATAGCAATGATAGGAGAGACCATGTGAGGATATTGACAGAGCCAAGTGACTTGGTGTATAGCGAGAATAGGAGAGGGCCTAGAACAGAGCCCTGGTGGACACCAGTGGTGAGAGCACGTGGTGCGGAAGACAGATTCTCGCCACGCCACCTGGTTAGGAGCGACTGTCAGGTAGGACGCAATCCAAGCGTGGGCCGCGCCAGAGATTGCCCAACTCAGAGAGGGTGGAGAGGAGGATCTGATGGTTCACAGTATCAAAGGCAGCCGATAGGTCTAGAAGGATGAGAGCAGAGGAGAGAGGAGTTAGCTTTAGCAGTGCCGGAGCGCCATCCGTGACACAGAGAAGAGCAGTCTCAGTTGAATGACTAGTCTTGAACCTGACTGATTTGGATCAAGAAGGTCATTCTGAGAGAGATAGCAGGCAGAGCTGGCCAGGACGGCACAATTCAGAGTTATGATGAGATAGTTAAGAAAGGGATAAAGAACTGGGTCGTGTTGTGATATAGAGGATCGAGTAGGTGTCAGTTTTTAGAAGGGGTTTGAACAATCTCCAGCTCTCTTGAAGGCGGAAGGGACGTAGCCAGCGGTCAAGGATGAGTTGATGAGCGAGGTGAGGTAGGGGAGAAGGTCTCCGGAAATGGTCTGGAGAAGAGAGGAGGGGATAGGGTCAAGCGGGCCAGGTTGTTGGGCGGCGGCGCGTCAACAAGACGCGAGATTTCATCTGGAGAGAGAGGGGAGAAGAGGTCAAAGCACAGGGTAGGGCAAGTGTGAGCAGAACCAGCGGTGTCGTTTGACTTAGTAAACGAGGATCGGATGTCGTCGACCTTCCTTTTCAAAAAGGTGGCGAAGTCATCCGCAGAGAGGGAGGTCCGGGGGGAGAGTAGGGAAGGAGAGTCATTACACAGAGTAGGGAGGCAGAACAGAACAGGTAAGCGAAATGAAGCTTCCTTAACGCGGTCTTTAGATGGCTTACGATGCTTGGAATTCAGAGTGGTATGAAAGTGGTTTACGCAAGCAGAAGACAGAAGAGCGAGAAATGTAAAGACGGTAGCGGAGTGAAAAGGATCCTGAGGCCGTGCTCCGCTGGCGGCGAGCTCCTCCTGCTATGGGGGGTCGTGCGTAGCCGAGGTTTATCCTCCATGTATCCCGCTCGTTCTCTGGCACCGAGTCCCCAATAGTTCTGTATGCAGCCTTCTCGCAAGAGTCGTTTCGAGAAGAGCCAACGTAGATGCAAGGAGGGCAGTTGCGCAAGAAGCCCCGGGCCATGGAAGCTGATAGGGGACATAGAGATGTCAAAGCATGCAGAATGGTGCTGGTGATGCAGGAGGATTTGACGAGGCAGAAGCAGGGAGCGATACCGCAACGGTGCTTTAAGGAAGAAAGGTATAGAGCAAGGACTTGAGAGGGAAAGAGATGCTAATCAGGGTACTCTCAACATGGTATGCAGAGGAGAAGTACTCTAGTTAGCGGGGGAGCCATGAGAGCGATATGGTTGGCAACGTGAGCGAGCAGATCCTATCGGCTCCTTCCTAGTACCGAGTTAGGGCGTGCGTGAAATAAGCTGTGGCGAAGATCTGTTAGATGAGAGCAAGAGTGCGACATACCACGGAATTATCAAGCTCGCTAGCCTGCGCTCTGGACGGATGGGGAGCTCATGTGAGGCGGGAGTCTGTGCTCGACGCCGGATGACCATTATCGCGAGCTATGTATACGAGGCAATTCTATGTTAAAAGGATGCAGGGTCAACGCTAGCTAATTTGGCACTGAGCGCTGTGCTGCAGTACGGTGGGGAAGGTGAGCACGGGCTATGAGGTCTAAGAAGAGGACGAGATGTGCAGGGTCAAAAGTAGGAAGAGAACGTGGAGGTCACGATGAGGAACCGAGGTCAAGGTCAGCACGTCCGGTGGGAGGCTTTAAACGTCACCTCAAACAGCAAACTGCTGTGTGAGAGTGAGCCCATCCCATCCAGCGAAGGAGCTGTAGTCCCGTTCTCCAAGGGAATTCCTGTGGGGGGCGATAACAGTTGATAAGGACTTGTTAAGCTTGAAAGAGGCTGGGCCTAACTGTGGACAGCATGGAATCTCAATTCAGATGGTACGTTCTACTAGACAGATGGGTCAGGGGGAAAGAGAGAATGTCCACGTTGGGGGAGATGAGGATCCCCAGTGCCGGACCCTACCACACCAAGTCAACCTCTGCTTGGGACCAGATACGCTCTTCGGGGTGTGCGAGAACACACCGGTGTGGCAAGTAACGAGGGACGAGCCGGTAGGAAGCAGAGTAGCATGTGTTTGGATCGCTGTGGTATATCCCTGTCTGCCCGTGCCTAGTGCCAAGAATCGATGGGACTGGACGGGACATGCTAGGAGTCACTGTGGAGTATGAGAACCTGCTGGCTATGGTTGGGCCGCAGAAGACTGACGGCACCACATGCTTCACAAGAAGGCTTTGACCGAGGAGAACCTTGCGAACCCTACGTGTGGTGCCGCGCGCTTTCGGCGCGCGACCCACCAGGACAGCGGTCCTCATGAATAACCAAAGCGCCGTGTTGGAAGCGTTTTGTGAGATGCTGCCATGTTCCAGTACGAGTAGAGAGAAGCACAGGGATAGACAGACATCAAAAGTAGTTTTGACGCTGGCAGACTACACGAGTAATCGAAGGTCCTAGCGCTGTAAGAGTGCAAAGGAGATTAGAATGTACAGGAGTATGGGACTACACGTCTCGATATTTCCGGGAAAGTATAAAACTTACGTTTTTGCAAGAAATCATTCATGACTAAAATGATAACACGTGCTCGCTAAGAAGTAGGCCTAGCTAGCAGTGGCCTGTAAGACGTTGGTTGACCTTACGTTTCTGAAGAGTAGTAAGCTGGCTAGGGTAGACCTCGAGTAACCGGGCTAAGGTACACTGTGCAGCACCAAATTACCCAAAACTACTCTACACCACTGGTGAGTTAGACAGACAAGAGATCAGACCCTGTATGGTAGTCTCACGAATCGAACATACTTACAATCGTAACCCAAGTCATCGTGCCGCTGTAATTGTAATGTAAATGTAAGAGTACCTCAACTTCCAATCAGTTGGGTTCCTCACTTTCCGGTAGACCGGTAGAGAGACGCTAAGCGTAAGAGCTGCCTTCGTGGCCTGAGGTCGTGCATGTGCTCAGGGACTAGACAAGTCGACTTCTGCTTCGAGCGTTTAACGAGCAACCGAGAACAGTACCAAAAGTCTGAGTCGAGCTCCCGAGTCTACACCTTAAGGTATAATGTACGATAATTCATGCTACCTATGCTAGAACCTAAACACTTCAATCATCTAGAAACACGAGCTAATATCTCCTCTGGAATACCGCACCTAGACACAAGAGCGCACACTATCTCCGCTAAACACGTAAGCGCACACTGAATCCAAGGGTCGGTCTCCGTATGTGTGTCCAATTGTAAATAGTTCTTCCCTAAAGGTGCGCTCGACTCATTTGTCTCTCATCCGGTAGATCGTTGGCTACGCTGGGCTACCTCGCTTGCTGAGGCAGATTAGCAGCTCTGTTTTGCGCCCCACACACGCTGTTAAGAGGAGGCGATAAATAGCTGTGCTGAGCTACACTCCGCGGTAGTTCTCAGCGCAAAGATCAGCAAAGACAAACACTATCGTAGTCGTGAGCTACACGACTAATCACTAATTACAACCCCTAGCATCGACCTTCAGTTGCACTGTATAGTATTACCTACCCAGAGGTGCCGCCTATTCGGACACAGCCACGGTGGACGTTGGCTAGCTGGCCTAGCTGCTCGTGCTAGGATTATTGCACAAAGTCGTTGACTACGTCTTACGGAACGAGCCTTGACATTCACACGTACTACATTACGATAGAGTTACGATAAACTACACAATACTCCTTTGATACAAAGAACGGCTATGTAGCTAGCTAAAAAGAATTGCTAAGATCAGACAAATCAAACGCGGTTGTTACTATAATGAATGTAATGAAAAAGTAATACTACCCCAAGCGGTGCGAAAGTGCGAAAGGCCGTACCCCATCCCGTCGCTTCCAACATCTCATCCCACGAAGGTACGGCACTTGGATTTCCCAAAAGTATAGCTTCCTATCCGCGCTTCCCCACTCTTTGTAAGCTCCGCGAGCTCTATCATATGTTTAAAACAAAGGCTTATTCAACGCCCGGCCTTCTGTAGAGTTCAAAAGCGAGGATGGAAGAAAGGTATTTATGAGGGAAGGTACACATTGAAAGTCGCCTTTTACGCCTCACGCGCAAACCTTTCTGATGTACACTGCGAGTGCTCGTGGGGTGTGGGATTTGTGTCTAAGCTCCGTATCTATGAGCGCCGCGAGATCACAGTTTCATGGATGTTAGGGGACTCTCTTCGCCACAGGTTGCATTGTCTCTGTAGGCAGATGGCGCTTCGTTATGGGAAGGATTTGGGAATCCACTTCCTTCCTACGAAGACAAAGGGCATGGTGCGAGTATACTATTAAACAGCCTAGTCGTTCCCGGATTTTCTGGATAATTAGCGTGCGCTATCGCTCGCTTCTAAACTCTTCAGCCTCTGCATTGCCATATAATGTGGTGTTATATTGATAACGATTGGTATCCCGCATCAGGAGTTATTCCTATGTTGCAAAGAATTCCCTGGCGATTGTCCAGAGTCTAATGTTTGGGCCTGCTTCTGTCCCATTTTGTGACATTCTTTGGTTGGTCTCGCAGTGAGGATTGCCAGAGTATCTCACAAACCTTAAAGAGCAACTAGGCTCTCTTACAATCGCACTTCAACAGATCAGCTCTAGGTTGTCCAGAGACCTAATTGGTATGATCTCAGAATATTTGGATGTTCCTATTCTCCTACTCCAGTCTCTGTTCAACAGCTTTGTCACAGTTTAGCCCATGTGGGCGACACGCTGATGTTTAGGCCGAGGTGAATGAATAATACCACTCTTTAAAGGAGTATACCTTATTGAGATGGTAGCTCTAGTGGCAAAGAGAGCGGCTGTCAAGATGGAATTTGTATTTACGGTCACTGACGCACTCTCGGCACCCTCTTCCCCTTTGCCGACACACACACGCAATTTATGGAGCTTATAACTTGCAGCTATTGTTAATATACTGGGTCAGATGGTTGTTGCCACTGGGGCCCAGGCCATCTGACAAAATCTGTGCAAGGTGAAGAAATCTTTGCAGGTCCCATACTGTCTGTTAGTAAGGGCCGTCCTCTGGTTGAGAGTGCCTAAGAGAGACGACCAGAGTCAAGTCACGTAGCAATAGAGCAGTTAAATATGTAGAGAACTTTCAGATTGCTAGTTAGGAATGTAAATCGCCTGTATACCAGAAGTGTGATAATATCATAGTTGGCCGATATTGCGTTAGCGATCATTATGAGTAAATAGTTGGATAGCGACGAGAGTGCTGGGGCTATAATCGGCGCATCTGAGCACCTATGTCTATCACAAAATCTCTCGTATGACAGGACGACATACGATCTCATCTGAATCTCTGGAAAATCTACACCATTCTAGTTATGAAATAATATGAAACTATTTGTGAAAAGCATTAAATGTAATTTTTAGCTCCTCAATCATCCAGAGAATTGGCTTTTCATACAGGTTGCTACTCAAGCGGTCCTGTCTCATCCAGTGGTCCCGGCCTATGTCATCTGTTCAGACATCTGCGTAATCATTATGTCACTGATACGTCTCGCATCTCCTCCATATATACTGATGCACTTTCTCTGCGAGTGTAACTCTTTCCTTGTTCCGAGAACGTAGGACGAACGGTCCCATTACGTTAAAAAAGGACTACATGTTAACTACAGAACTACCAACCTCAGCGTGCTTTCGTTGCGATGTCGTATGTAACTTGAAATCTTATTTCCACTAAAAGCAAGTGAAATCCATGCACAGCCATTGAGAGTTTAGCAACGGCAGCTGTACCTGGTGCTACGTCAACAGGACGGGCGGAGTTATCTTCCAGTCTACCCATACACACAACGTACATCCTTACACTACGTTTCCATCTACTCACTCACAGACACTCGCTTCAAATAGGAAGGAAGTCTTCCGCGTTCGATGAGTCAGCATCGCCTCTTTCCCATTCTATACACACCTAATGAACCGCGCGTCTCTTCTCTCTCTCCCTCTTCCGGCCCACGAGTCTTCTCTCTTCCTCCGCACTCTCCTTCTAATTCCCACACATGCTCTCCATCTCTTCTTCTGTTCTCTCTCTCTTGCTCATCTGACAAGTCAGACTAGAGATTTATCGATATATATAGCGTGTTGCGCGGTGTGACTAAGACGGGTCTTGTGATGTCGCTGGCCGACTTAATCATAGTATCAATCGCTGTAGATTGTCAGTGTTACGATGAGGCTTTTAGTTCGAGACAAGAGAGATGTGGGGCATGCAGGGACGTGTGTGTGTGTGTGTGGCTGTGTGTGTGTGTGTGTGTGTGTGTGTGGTGTGTGTGTGTTGTATGTGTGTGTGGTGGTGTGTGCTGTGTGTTGGTTGTTGTAGTGTGTGTGTGTGTGTGTGGTGTGTGTGTGTGTGTTGTGTGTGTGTAGTGCCTGCGTGAGCGTCTCCAGACGCTTTTATGTCTCATTTTACATTATCTGCATTGTTGCCTGTTCTAATTATTCTTAGACATGTCTTTCTTACGCTCTCTAATCGATTCAACCGTATATATACGCTCCCCGAATATTCTTCTACCTTATATTCTTAAGTGTGATTTCCTCTTCTTTTCATTATTCATGTTTCGGCTTGTTTGGCAGTGGAGTTTGGCTGTGCCCTGCATAGGAAGTTTGATTATGGTTAGGTCAGTGAGATTGTGTATTGAAAGGAAGGCAACATGGCTTAGAAAAAGAAGTATGTCAATGACATAATGAGTGGACCTGAACTGATTCATCTGCAATGCCATGATCCTATTAGACAGAAATATTTCCCTCAGATTACACAGATCCACAAAGAATTCCGTATAAAAATACCCAATGTTGATAAACCCATACAGTTGAGTGGGAAGTTTAACATAACCCATTAGGATTGAGTCATTCAAACTTTACTCAACCACTCACAAATTCTCTTGTTAAAAGAAAATTATGTTCAATGGCTTTAGAAGTTTCTGTCACTAGGCTAAATTACCTCACTTGAATCAATGGAGTGTAACCGGTGGATTTTCTCTACTCTCTCTCTCTCTTTTATATATATGATGAATGAACCAAATGAGACAATTAACAGTGAATCTTAAACGGTCTCCCCGTGTCTGTTTGCCGTGTCGTTGGCGCTGTGAGGTGTTTTTGTGGAAATTGCGTCACATTACGGGAGAGGAGAGCAGGTTGCTGGTCTGTGAAAAAGTGGTGTTTGGTGTAGCCTAATTATAATTGCTCTGTCAGCTCTCTTCCCGATCATTAGCACCTCTTGGGCTGTCATAACCAATTTGACCAATGATGCTAAACTAATCAAAGTGCAAGTGATACATTGTAATTTATGCACCTTTAAAAACCCTTGTCTCCAATTTTTACATTACATATCATTTTTTTTGTCCATTTAGCATTACCGCTTCTTATCCAGAACGACTTGCAATCAGTGCATTACCTGACTGCGTGAGGGATACAAATTCAGAAGACAGTAGTAAGGGCAGTGCCACTCTCACAGCCTATGCCAAAGAGCTGTCCACTCTAAGAAGCCTAGCCAAGAGCTGTCCACTCTACGAAGCCTAGCCCAAGAGCTGTACACTCTACACAGCTAGCCCAAGAGCTGTCCACTCTAGCACAGCCTAGCCCCAAGAGCTGTCCACTCTACCAGGCCTAGCCCAAGAAGGCTGTCCACTCTACGAAAGCATAGCCCAAGAGCTGGTCCACTCTACCACAGTTTAGCGAAGAGCTGTCCACTCTACTTCAGTCAAGCCTACAGAGCTGTCCACTCTACACAGTTTAGCGAAAGAGTGGTCCACTCTACACAGCCCAGCCCAAGAGCTGTCCACTCTACACAGCCTAGCAAGAGCTGTCCACTCTAACAGTTTAGTGAAAGAGCTGTCCACTCCCACACAGCCTTGCCAAGAGTCTGTCCACTCTACTCAAACTAGCCCAAGTGCTGTCCACTTCTACAACTGTCTAGCCCAAATCTATGTCCACTCTACACAGCCTAGCCCAAGTGCTGTCCACTCTACACAGCCTACCCAAGATCTGTCCACTCTACAACAGCTAGCCCCAAGTGCTGTCCACTCTACACAGCCTAGCCATAGTGCTGTCCACTCTACACTAGCCTAGCGAAAGAGCTGTCCACTCTACACAGCCTAGCCAATAGTGCTGTCAATCTACACACAGCCTAGCGAAAGAGTTGTCCACTTCAAAGCCTAGCCAAGAACTGTCAACTCTACACAGTCCCTAGCCCAAGAGCTGTCCACTCTAATACACAGCCTACCCAAAGAGAACTGTCCACTCTACTCAGCCTAGCCAAAAACTGTCCACTCTACACAGTTTAGCGAAGAGCTGTCCACTCTACCACAGCCTAGCCCAAGTGCTTGTCCACTCTGCACATCCTAGCCCAAGAGCTGTCCACTCTACACAGTTAGAGAAAGAGCTTGTCCACTCTGCACAGCCTAGCCCACAAGTGCTGTCCACTCTACACAGCCTAGCCAAAGAGCTGTCCACTCTACACAGTCTAGCCCAAGTGCTGTCCACTCTACACGGGTTTAAGGAAAGAACTGTCCACTCACCACAGTCTAGCCAAGAGCTGTCCACTCTACACAGTTTTGGTGAAAGAGCTTGTCCATTCTACACTATTTAGCGAAAGAAGCTTGTCCACATCACACAGCTTCAGCAAAAAGTGGCTGTCACTCTACTCCATCTAGCCAAAGAAGCTGTTCACTCTACACAGGCCTAGCCCAAGAGCTGTCCACTCTACACAGTTATAGTGAAAAGAGTTGTCACTCTACACAGCGCAGCCAAAGTGCTGACCAACTCTGCACGCCTAGCCCAAGAGTTGTCCACTTCTCTCAGTCTAGCCAAATAGGTGTCCTCTCACCAGTCCAGTTAAAGAGCTGTTCACTCTACACAGCCTAG
>NC_036858.1:60337137-60373752 GCF_002910315.2 Salvelinus sp. IW2-2015
AAACCGTTGTACTATAATGAAATGTAATGAAAAGTAATACTACCAGCGGTGCGAAGTGCGAAATGCGACCACTCGCTCCAACCCGGAAGTACTGATTTGGATTTCCCAAATATAGTTCCTTTCCCCCCCACCTTTTGATGTTCCCAGACTCTCTATGTTTAACAAAGGCTATTCAAGAGTCCTTCTGTAGAGTCAAGAGAGAGGAATGGAAGAAAGGTATTTATGGGGGGTAATAAACCTTACCCACAGGCCAACTTTCATGACACTGTCCTGGGGCTCTGTGGGGTGTGTTTGTGTTTGTGAACAGAGCCCCAGGACCAGTTTGATTAGGGGACTCTTCTCCAGGTTCATGTCTCTGTAGGTGATGGCTTTGTTATGGAAGGTTTGGGAATCACTTCCTTTTAGGTGGTTGTAGAATTTAACAGCTGTGTTCTGGATTTTGATAATTAGCGTGTATCGGCCTAATTCTGCTCTGCATGCAATATTTGGTGTTTTACGTTGTACACAGGTTATTTTTGCAGAATTCTGCATGCAGAGTCTCAATTTGGTGCTTGTCCCATTTTGTGAATTCTTGGTTGGTGAGCGGATCCCAGATCTCACAACTATAAAGGGCAATAGGTTCTATAAATGATTCAAGTATTTTTTGCCAGAACCTAATTGGTATGTCAAATTTGATGTTCCTTTTCTCTCAGCTCGTTCACAGCTTTGTTCAATTTACCTGTGGAGCTGATGTTTAGGCCGAGGTATGTATAGTTTTTTGTGTGCTCTAGGGCAACGGTGTCAAGATGGAATTTGTATTTATGGTCCTGGCGACTGGACCTTTTTTGGAACAACATTATTTTGGTCTTACTGAGATTTACTGTCAGAGCCCAGGTCTGACAAAATCTGTGCAGAAGATCTAGGTGCTGCTGTAGGCCCTCCTTGGTTGGTGCCAGAAGCACCAGATCATCAGGCAAACATGGTTCGACATCTTGTCACTTTATCAGATATCTAGAGTGTAGCGGTGTTGCAGCTTTCTAAGTGCCATCGTTGAATGATATGTGTGAAGGGGTGGGACCTTAACCTGGCGATCCCGTCTGCCACATCTCTCCTCCTCTCCGCTCTCTCCACTGTCTGCTTTCTCTTCTCACTTCTGTTCACTGTCTTCGATCTCTGTTCACTCTCTCTCTTCTCTCTCTCTTATCTCTCTCTACTCATCCTCTCTCTCTCCTCTTCTTACTCTCTCTCTCTCTCTCTCCCTCTCTCTCTCTCTCTCTGCTCGACTCTCTTCTCTCTCTCTTCCGCTTCTCTCCCTCTCTCTCTCTTCCTCTTCTTGATAATAGAAAAGTAAACAGAGGATTGCTCATAATAGACTACCCCTGGTGACATGGACTTGTCTGGATGCTGCTGGGCCGACTTATCAATATTCAATCGCTCGTAGTTGTCAGTGGTGAACGAAGTTTAGTTCGGAGACAGAGAGATGGGAGCATGGCACTGTGGTTGTTGAAGGGTGCGTGGCTGTGTGTGCTGTGTGTGTGGTGGTGTGTGTGTTGTGTGTGTGCTGCCTGTGTGTGTGTGTAGTGTGATTGTGCCGTTAACTGTTGTGTGTGTCCGTGTGTGTGTGTGGTGATCTTGTGTCGTGTGTCATCGTGTGCGTGTTGTGTGTGCTGGTGTCGTGTGTGATGTCGCACTGCGTGGACTGTCTCCGGACGCTTTATCCTCTTTTCATTACTGCCATTGTCTGTTCTAATACAAGACAGCTCCGCTCAAGCGACAACTACGCTCCCAAACTTTCTTACCTCAGTTTTCACCCTTCTTTCAATTTTCTCGCTCTCTCTCTCTCTTTATATATATATGATGTATGGAACAAATGAGACAATTAACAGGAATACTTAAACGTCTCCCCCTGTCTGTTGCCGTGTCGTGGCGGTGTGAGGTGTTTTTGTGAAATTGCGTTCATCATATTACGGAGAGAGAGGAGAGCAGTTTCTGCGTGTCTGTGAAAAGTGGTGTTTGGTCTTGAGTGATGGCTAATTAGTTAATTGTCTCTGTCAGCTCTCTCCCATCATTAGCACTCTCTCCAGGCTGTCACCAATTTGACAATGATGCTAAAACTAATCAAAGTCAATGAATCATGTAATTATGCACCTTTAAAACCCTGTCTCCAATTTTACATTACCATATCATTTTTTTTTGTCATTTAGCATACGCGTCCTTATCCAGAACGACTTGCAATCAGTGCATTCGCTGAGGACTGCGCGTTGACGGGATACTACATTCAGGAGCACAGTGTCAGTAGGGGCAGCTGTCACGTCTACACAGCTGCCCAAGAGCTGTCCATCTAACGAAGCCTAGGCACCAAGTGGCTGCTCCACGTCTTACGAAGCGCTACCCAGAGCTGTACACTGCTACACAGCCTAGTCCCAACGAGCTGTCCACCTCGTACACAGCTCTAGGCCCAAGAGATGTCACATCGTAACAGAGCCTAGCCCAAGAGCTGGTCATCTACAGAAGCAATAGCCCAAGAGAGCTGTCATCTCGTACACACAGTTTAGGCGAAAGAGCTGTCCAGTCTACTGCAGTCAAGCCTAAGAGCGGTCCACTCTACATCAGCTCTTAAGCGCAAAGAGCTGTGACCACCTCTACAACCAGCTCAGCCCAAAAGACTGTCTTGTCCTACTCTTACACAGGCCTACGCCCAAGAGCTGTCCACCTCCTCTACACGGAGTATTTGAAAGAGCTGTCCACTCCACACCAGCCTGTGCCCAGCGAGCTGTCGCAACTCTACTGAGATACAAAACTTAGCCCAAGGTGCGTGTCCACTCTAACACTGTCTAGCCCAAATTATTGGTCACTCTTATCACAGCCTAGCCTCAAGTGTTTTCTCTGGTCCACCTTCTACACCAGCCTAAGCCAAAGATCTGGTCCACTCCTAACAGAAGCCTAGCCCACAGTGCATTTATAGTGCGCCACTCTATACACAGCCTACGGCCATAGTGCTGTCCACTCCTTAACATCAGCCGTATGCGAAAGAGCTGTCCACTCTACATAGCAGCCTAGCCATAGTGCTGGGTCCACCCTATTTCAACAGCCTAGCCAATAGAGTTTGTCCCCACTCGTACAAAAGCCTAGCGCCAAGAATTGCTCAACTCTACCAGTCTGAGCCAAGAGATAGCTGTCCACATCATACACAGGCCGTACCAAAGAACCTGTCACCCTTCTACTACTCAGCCTAGGCCAAAAACTGTCCACTCTACACAGTTTAGCCGGAAGAGCTGGTCCACTCTCACACAGCCTAGGGCCCAGAGTGCTGTCCCATCTCTGACATCCTGCGCCAACGAGCTGTCCACTCTACACAGTTGTCTAGAGGAAAGAGTGTCGCACTTCTTGCACCGAGGCCTAGCCTAATGTGCCTGTCCACTCTACAACGCCTAGCCAAAAGACGCTGTCCACCTCTAACAAGCAGATCTAAGGCGCAAGTGCAAGTGTCCAGCTCTAACACCACGGCTTTAGGTGAAAGATGCTGTCTCACTCTTCGACGACAGGTTAGCCCAAGAGCTGGTCCCACCACCTCTACACAGAATTGATGCTGAAAGAGTGGCTGTCCATTATACCTACACTATTTAGCAGACAAGAGCTTTTCCCATCCCCACAGCTTAGCAAAAGTGACTGCTCCACGGTCTACCGTCCTCTAGCCAAAGACTCTGTCCCGTCTACACACCCAAGCTGTCGCAGTCTACACAGAATGTAGAACTAAGTGTCCACTCTACACAGCGTTCAATGCCGGTCCACACACACAGCGCAGCCTGCTGCTGTTGCCACTCTACACAGGTAGCCTAGCCCAAGAGTTGTCGACCCATCTACTCAGTCTAGCCAAAGAGCTGGTCCATCTACACAGTCGAGGGTTCAAGAGCTGTTTCACTCTACACAGCCTAGCCGCAATGTGTTGTCCACTCTACACAGAATAGGCCCAAGAGCTGTTCCACTCTACACAGCCTAGCCCAAGAGCTTGTCCACTCTTAACATAGCCTATCCCAAGAGCGTCTCCACTCTACACAGTCTAGCCCAAGTGCTGTACACTCTAACAGCCTAACCCAAGAGCTGTCCACTCTACACACGCCTAGCCCAAGAGCTTTCCACTCTACACAGCCTAGCCCAAGGCTGTCCACTCTACACGAGCCTAGCTCAAGTGCTGGCCACTCTACACAGCCTAAGCCACGTGTGTTGTCAACTCTACACAGCCTAGCCCACGTGCTGTCCACTGTACACTGCCTAGCCCAAGAGCGGTCCACTCTACACAGTTTAGCCAAGTGCTGTCCACTCTACACAGCCTATCCCAAGAGCTGTCCACTCTACACAGTCCATCCCAAGTGCTGTCCACTCTACACAGCCTAGCCCAAGAGCTGTCCACTCTACACAGTGTCTATCCAAGTGCTGTCCACTCTACACAGGCCTAACTCAAGAACTTTCTCTCTACACAGCTAGCCCAGTGCTGTCCACTCTACACAGCCTAGCCCAAGTGCTGTCCACTCTACACAGCCTAGCCCAAGTGTGTGTCCACTCTACATAGCCTAGCCCAAGTGCTGTCCACTCTCACACAGCCTAACCCAAGTGCTGTCCACTCTTCACAGCCTAGACCAAGGTTGTCCACCTCTACACAGCCTAGCCCAAGTGCTGTCCACTCTACACAGCCTAACCCAAGGGAACAGGTCCACTCTACACAGCCTAGCCCAGTGCGTGCCACTCTACACAGCCGTAGCCCAAGTGCTGCCACTGTACACAAGCCTAGCCCAAGTGCTGTCCACTCTACACCAGCCTTTCCCAAGACCTGTCCACTCTACACAGCCTAGCCCAAGTGGCTATTCTACTCTACACAGCCATGCCCAAGAGCTGTCCACTCTACACAGGCCTATTCCCAAGCATGTCGTCCACTCTACACAGTCTAGCCCAAGTGCTGTACACTCTACACAGCCTTACCCAAGAGCCTGTCCACCCTCTACACAGCCTAGGCCCAAGAGCTGTCCCACTTACACAGCTAGCCCAAGTGTTGTCCACTACACAGCCTAGCCCACGTGCTGTCCACTCTACACAGCCTAGCCAGAGAGCTGTCCACTCTACACAGGTTTATCCAAGTGCCTGTCCACTCTACCAGCCTACTAGCCAAGAGCTGTTCCACTCTACACAGTCTATCCAAGTGCTGTCCACTCTACACAGCCTAGCCCAAGAGCTGTCCACTCTACACAGTCTATCCAAGTGGTGTCCACTCTACACAGCCTAGCTCAAGTGCTGTCCACTCTACACAATGCCTAGCCCAAGTGTTGTCCACTCTAACAGCAGCCCACTGCGCCACGTGCTTCCCGTGTACACGCCTAGCCCAAGACGGTCCACTCTTACACAGTTTACCCAGAGCTGTCCACTCTACACAGCCTATCCCACGAGCTGTCCACCTCTAAACAGTCTATCCCAAGTGGCTGGTCCACTCTACACAGCCTAGCCCAAGAGCTGTCCACTCTACACAGTCTATCCCAAGTGCTGTCCACTCTACACAGTCCTAACTCAAGAACTGTCCACTCTACACAGCCTAACCCAAGAGCTGTCCACTCTACACAGCCTAACCCAAGAGCTGTCCACTCTACACAGCCTAGCCCAAAGTGCTGTCCACTCTACACAGCCTAGCCCAAGCTGTGTCACATCTACACAGCCTAGCCCAAGAGCTGTCCACCTCACCAAGTCTAGCCCAAGTGCGGTCCACTCTACACAGCCTACCCAAGAACGTCCACTCTTGACCAACCTGAGCCCCAAGTGCTGTCCACTCTACACAGCCTATCCCAAGTGCTGTCCACTCTACACAGCCTAGCTCAAGAACTGTCCACTCTACACAGCCTAGCCTAAGAACGGTCCACTCTACACAGCCTAGCCCAAGAGCTCAGAGATACCCAGTGTTGCTAATTGCACAGCACCATGCACTCACACAGTAGAATGAAATGAGTGGGTCTTTTGGTGTAGGAATTAATTGTAGGAAATATAAAATGTGCTACTGCTGCTGGTGGTGAATGTGTTTTTCCTGCACAGTGTCTAACCTACCTTGATGCTGCTGAATTTGTTTAAGGAAATGTGATGGAGCATTAACATAGCCAGCGGGAGATGGCAGTAATGAATTCTGTTGGCAGGAATAGATGTGTGTGTGTGTGCGCATGAGCTCRTGTGTGTGTGAGTAAATAACTTTGCCTTTCCCTTATTTATGAATTAATTTATAAATACATATGTACTTGAGGCTCTCACAATCAAATCACACATTCCGAGCCACACTCCAATCCAGTATTATCCCTATAACTATGACGGCTGGGTATTCCTTAAGGGTGGTGATCGACAGTCTAGCCATAGTGTAAGGGTTTTTATTTGATTTTTAATGATTTATTTAACCTTTATTTAACTAGGCAAGTCAGTTAAGAACAAATTCTTATTTGCAGTGACGACCTACCAGAAGGCGAAAGGCCTCCTGCGGGGACRGAGGCTGGGATTAAATAAAATGTAAAAAAAATATATAGGACAAAACACACATCACGACAAGAGAGACACCACAACACTACATAAAGATAGACCTAAGACAACAACATAGCATGGCAGCAACACATGAAAACACAGCATKKTAGCAACACAACATGGCAGCAGCACAACATGGTAGCAGCACTATACATGGTACAAACATTATTGGGCACAGACAACAGCACAAAGGGCAAGAAGGTAGAGACAACAATACATCACGACAAGCAGCCACAACTGTCAGTAAAAGTTTCAATGATTGAGTCTTTGAATGAAGAGATGGAGATAAAACGGTCCAGTTTGAGTGTTTTTTTGCCGCTCRTTCCAGTCGTTAGCTGCAGCGAACTGAAAAGAGGAGCGACCCAGGGATATGTGTGGTTTGGGGACCTTTAACAGATTGGGACTGGCAGAACGGGTGTTGTATGTGAAGGATAAGGGCTGCAGTAGGTGTCTCAGATAGAGGGGAGTGAGGCCTTAGAGGATTTTATAAATAATCCTAGCACAGCAGACATGGACAGTGAGAAGGAGGAGAAAGAACCATCTTGGACAGCAGGGTAATTTGAGAGCGAGAGGAGTGGAGAGAGGAGATGATGGGAGGAAAGGAGAGGAAAGGAGAGGGGAGAAGAGGAGAGGAGGGGAGGAAAAGAGACTACCTTAAATGTGTTTTACAGAACTAATGCTGTAGAGCATGATCACACAGTCATCCGGACCAGCTGATGCTCTCATACATGTTTCAACAACCTCTCCCTTAACGTGATCAAGACAAAGGAGATGATTGTGGACTACAGGAAAAGGAGGCTGAGCACTCCCCCATTCTCATCGACGGGGCTGCAGTGGAGCAGGTTGAGAGCTTCAAGTTCCTTGGCGTCCACATCACCAACAAACTAATATGGTCGAATCACATCAAGACAGTCGTGAAGAGGGCATAACAAAACCTCAGGAGACTGAAAAGATTTGGCATGGGTCCTCAGATCCTCAAAAGGTTTTACAGCTGCACCATCGAGAGCATTCTGACGGGTTGAATCACTGCCTGGTATGGCAACTGCTCGGCCTCCGACTGCAAGGCCCTACAGATGGTAATGCGTACATCACCGGGGCCAAGCTTCCTGCCATCCAGGACCTCTATACCAGGCGGTGTCAGAGGAAGGCCCTAAAAATTGTCAGACTCCAACCACCCTAGTCATGAACTGTTCTCTCTGCTACCGCACGGCAAGCGGTACTGGAGCACCAATTCTAGGTCCAAGAGGCTTCTAAACAGCTTTCACCCCCAAGCCATAAGACTCCTGAACAGCTAATGAAATGGCTACCCAGACTATTTGCACCCCCCCCCCCCACGCTGCTGCTACTCTCTCTTATTATCTATGCATAGCCACTTAAGTAACCCTACCTGCATGTACATAACTACCTCAATTACCTTGACACTGGTGCCCCCGCACATTGACACATTGACTCGGAACCTGTAGCACCTGTATATAGCCCTGCTGCTGTTATTTACTTCTTTAATTATTTGTTTTTCTTATCTCTTACTTTTTTTAGGTATTTTCTTAAAACTGAGTTGTTGGTTAAGGGCTTGTAAGTAAGCATTTCACTGGAAGGGCTACACCTGTTGTATTTGGCGCATGTGACAAATAAAATTAGATTTTATTTCAGTGCATTATGGGTAAAATGCTGAAAAATACAGTTATTAACTGTAATTAGAAGCCTTCTGTAAAAATGAACAACATACTGTATTTCTTTACAATAAAGTACTGTATTACCTATGTTGGTGTTTATTTACTGCAGCATACTGTAAATGATGGTGCATTGTGGGAACATTTTCTTGTTGGAGCTCATTAAAATATTTTACGCCGTGCCTTGTAAGAGTCTATATTTGTTGTACCTGTGAGTGAGAATGCTGTACCTCCTACAGAATAAAGTAACATTCTGTTTTTTAAGAATTCTACAAAACCTGTGTAAAAACCTGTAAATCTACAGTATGGCCAATTGGCCAATTGCTGCCAGTAATTTACTGCAATTCAACACACTACAGAATACAGCACCACATCACATTTTTGGAGTACCAAAAACCTTTTGAATACTAGTTGGTGCATGGTATTGTTGTTCTTGACACTTTAACATATTTTAAGGTGTGTTTTGTAAGAGGCTTTATTTGTTGCACACTCCATACAGAGCCTCCAGTCTGCATAAAGCAACTAGTAGGGAAATACCTAGTCAGTTACATAACTGAATGGATTCAACCGAAATGTGTCTTCTGCATTTAACACAACCCTCTGAATCAGAGAGGTCTGGGGAGCTGCCTTAATGAACATAATCAGCGCTCTGGGGTACAGTTGTTGTTGGGGGTCAACTGCTTTGCTCATGGGCAGAACGGCAGATTTTTCCACCTTGCTGGATCAGGAATTCGAACAARCGACCTTTCGCTTACTGGCTCAATGCTTTAACTGCTAGGCTACTTGTCTGGTCCCTAACAATTAAATGTACAGTTGAAGTCGGAAGTTTACATACACCTTAGCCAAATACATTTGAACTCAGTTTTTCACAATTCCAGACATTTAATCCTAGTAAAAGTTCCCTGTCTTAAGTCAATTAGATCACCACTTTATTTTAAGAATGTGAAATGTCAGAAAAGTAGTAGAGATAAAAAAAAAAATCAGCTTTTATCACATTCCCAGTGGGTCAGAAGTTTACATACACTCAAACAGTATTTGGTAACATTGCCTTTACATTGTTTAACTTGGGTCAAACGTTTCGGGTAGCCTTCCACAAGCTTCCCATAATAAGTTGGGTGAATTTTGGCCCATTCCTCCTGACAGAGCTGGTGTAAGTAAGTCAGGTTTGTAGGCCTCCTTGCTCGCACATGCTTTTTCAGTTCTGCCCACACATTTTCTATAGGATTGAGGTCAGGGCTTTGTGATGGCCACTCCAATACCTTGACTTTGTTGTCCTTAAGCCATTTTGCCACAACTTTGGAAGTATGCTTGGGGTCATTGTTCATTTGGAAGACCCATTTGCGACCATGCTTTAACTTCCTGACTGATGTCTTGAGCTGTTGCTTCAATATATCCTCATAATTTTCCTGCCTCATGATGCCATCTATTTTGTGAAGTGCACCAGTCCCTCCTGCAGCAAAGCACCCCCACAGCATGATGCTGCCACCCATGTGCATCATGGTTGGGATGGTGTTCTTCGGCTTGCAAGCCTCCCCCTTTTTCCTCCAAACATCTATTTGATCTGTTTTGCCCAGTAATCACAGCCAGTTTGGAAGCCTTTGTTTAGGCCTCTAGAAGCGCAGGTGATATAAAACACCTAGCATTCATTAATATGTAGTACAGTCGAAGCTGGTGAGGGGAGGACGGCTCATAATAATAGCTGGAAAGGAGCCAATGGATTTTTTAAAACATTTATTTTATAATACCTTTATTTAACCAGGTAGGCCAGTTGAGAACAAGATCAAATTTACAACTGTGACCTAGCCAAGATAAAGCAAAGCAGTGATAGATGTGCAGATGAGGATGTGCAAGTAGAGATACTGGGGTGCAAAAGAGCAAAAAAATAATAATAATATGGGGATGAGGTAGTTGGGTGGGCTATTTACAGATGGGCTGTGTACAGGTATAGTGATCGGTAAGCTGCTCTGACAGCTGATTCTTAAAGTTAGCGAGGGAGATATGAGTCTCCAGCTTCAGTGATTTTTGCAATTAGTTCCAGTCATTRGCAGCAGAGAACTGGAAGCAAAGAGGTGTTGGCTTTGGGGGTGATCAGTAAAATATACCTACTGGAGCGTGTGCTACGGGTGGGTGTTGCTATGGTGGCCAATGAGCTGAGATAATGCGGGGCTTTACCTAGCAAAGACTTATAGATGACCTGGAGCCAATGGGTTTGGCGACGAATATGAAGCGAGGGCCAGCCAACGAGAGCATACAGGTCGCAGTGGTGGGTAGTATATGAGCTTTGGTGACAAAACGGATGGCACTGTGATAGATTACATCCAATTTGCTGAGTAGAGTGTTGGAGGCTATTTTCTAAATGACATCGCCGAAGTCAAGGATCGGTAGGATAGTCAATTTTACGAGGGTATGTTCGGCAGCATGAGTGAAGGAGGCTTTGTTGCGAAATAGGAAGCCAATTATAGATTTAATTTTGGATTGGAGATGCTTAATGTGAGTCTGGAAGGAGAGTTTACAGTCTAACCAGACACCTAGGTATTTGTAGTTGTCCACATATTCTAAGACAGAACCGTCCAGAGTAGTGATGCTAGTCGGGCGGGCGGGTGCGGGCAGTGATCGGTTGAAGTTTAGTTTTACTAGCGTTTACTAGCGTTTAAGAGCAGTTGGAGGCCACAGAAGGAGTGTTGTCACAGAAGGAGTGTTGTATGGCATTGAAGCTCGTTTGGAGGTTTGTTAACACAGTGTCCAAGGAAGGGCCAGATGTATATAGAATTGTGTCGTCTGTGTAGAGGTGGATCAGAGAATCACCACCAGCAAGAACGACATCATTGATATATACAGAGAAAAGAGTCGGCCCGAGAATTGCACCCTGTGGCACCCCCATAGAGACTGCCAGAGGTCCGGACAACAGGCTCTGAGAATGCGGTGATTGACAGAGTCAAAAGCCTTGGCCAGKTCGATGAAAACGGCTGCACATTACTGTCTTTTATCTATGGCAGTTATGATATCAATGGCATCAAATGGCATCAAACCCATAGAAACCATGTGTTTGATACCATTCCCCTCACTCCGCTCCAGCCATTACCACGAGCCTGAATGATTTGATATCTCCAGAGAAACGGCACGTTGGGCTCACAAAAAAACGAACAAAATGGAATTGAACCGGGGTGGTTGGAGGGGCGCCATGTGCGACTGACGTGTTTTCCGTTTTCTCCCGCAGTATTCTTAAAGTTTATGTGAATTTTGCAGCAGAACCGTATTTATTTTCAAATAGTAGTTTGGTGATCCCTTTCCGTAAAAACCAACACTAATTTGCTTTCGAATGTCAGCATGTCGATGAAACATAAGGCCAAAAACGTGACTTTGAGAAAACCCGGCCTACAAGACCCACTCTTATCACCGCCCTCTCCTGAGTCTGAGGGCCCGGGGACTCACACTTTACCCTGGGGTACGGCTTGGCCTGGCGGCGCTCAAATGAACATTCTCGAGGCCATCAAACTACTACGCTCTGAGATAGTTGAAATGAAAACGGAGGTACTTGCTATGATTGATGCACAAATACAGGAGGTTTCTGATACTTTAAAAGCAGATCTAACCATCCTGCGGAACGAGACGGTGCCAGCAATCACATCACTCAAAACAACAACAGAGTTGCACACTACAACGATTGCAGCACTGGAGACCTCTGCTACAAATGTCTCCGACTTAACTACCTCCCTGGAGGCTGACGTGAAACTGCGGATCTGAAAAAGGTACAGGAGAGTTGTGTGAGTTTAGAGGGATTCTCTCGCCGCAATAACCTGAGACTGGTATCGGTCCCAGAGTCAGCGGAAATGCCTCGTGCCACGGATTTCGTTTTTAGGCTGCTGAAGGATGTTCTTGCCTTGGATGAGAAGCCCCTGGTTGATCGTGCCCATCGGTCAGTGCGCCTTAAGCCCCGGGATGGTGAGAGGCCCCGTGACATCATTCTTCGACGAGAAGATGGAGACTCCCCCGACGAGCCCGCAATACCACTCTGAGCTTTCAAGGACAGAGCTTCTCTATCTACCAGGACTACTTCCCCACTGTTTCCAGGCAGCATGCAGCTTTCGCACAGGCCAAACGACTACTACGGGACCATCCAGGTGTGACGTATGGACTGCGATTCCCGGCCCGTTTATGGCTATCTCATGATGGTAAAGACTACACATTTGATGAGGCTATGGCTCACATTCAAGAAGTCTTGAACATGCTCATAGATCAGCAACTGTTGCTTGCGAACTGTGGATAGTAARTAGCCCACCTGTGGTACAATTATGTTTAGTTATAACATACTAGTCTTATATAGTTGGGGAGTTGGCGAACCCATTCAGGCTTATTTGATGTGATCTAATGTTTTGATCATCTAGTGTGCTTGCCTTACAAGCATTCAGTCATTTTAATTTCACTAAGTTGACTGTGCCTTTAAACAGCTTGGAAAATTCCCGAAAATGATGTCATGGCTTTAGAAGCTTCTGATAGGCTAATTGACATCATTTGAGTCAATTGGAGGTGTACCTGTGGATKTWTTTCAAAGCCTACTGTCAAACTCCGTGCCTCTTTGCTTGACATCATCGGAAAATCAAAAGAAATCATCCAAGACCTCAGAAAATAAATTGTATACCTCCACAAATCTGGTTCATCCTTGGGAGAAATTTCCAAACACCTGAAGGTACCACGTTCATCTGTACAAACAATTGTACGCAAGTATAAACACCATGGTACCACACAGTTGTCATACCGCTCAGGAAGGAGACGTGTTCTGTCTCCTAGAAATGAACGTACTTTGGTGAGAAAAGTGCAAATCAATCCCAGAACAACAGCAAAGTACCTTGTGAAGATGCTGGAGGAAACCGGTAGAAATGTATCTATATGCACAGTAAAACGAGTCCAATATCGACATAACCTGAAAGGCCACTCAGCAAGGAAGAAGTTGCAACTGCACATGGGGACAAAGATCATTATTTTTGGAGAAATGTCCTCTGGTCTGATGAAACAAAAATAGAACTGCTTGGCCATAATGACCATCATTATGTTTGGAGGAAAAAGGTTGGAGACTTGCAAGCCGAAGAACACCATCCCAACAGTGAAGCACGGGGGTGGCAGCATCATGTTGTGGGGGGGCTTTGCTGCAGGAGGGACTGATGCACGTCACAAAATAGATGGCATCATGAGGGATTATGTTGATATATTGAAGCAACATCTCAAGACATCAGTCAGGAAGTTAAAGCATGGTCACAAATGGGTCTTCCAAATGGACAATGACCCCAAGCATACTTCCAAAGCATAATGGCTTAAGGACAACAAAGTCAAGGTATTGGAGTGGCAATCACAAAGCCCTGACCTCAATCCCATAGACAATTTGTGGGCCGAACTGATAGAGCGTGTACGAGCAAGGAGGCTTACAAACCTGACTCAGTTACACCAGCTCTGTCAGGAGGAATGGGCCAAAATTCACCCAACTTATTTTGGGAAGCTTGTGGAAGGCTACCTGAAATGTTTGACCCTAGTTAAACAATTTAAAGGCAATGCTACCAAATACTAATTGAGTGTATGTAAACTTTTGACCCACTGGGAATGTGATAAGCTGAAATAAATCATTCATTTTTCAGACATTTCACATTCTTAAAATAAAGAGGTGATCCTAACTGACCTAAGACAGGGAATTTTTACTAGGATTAAATGTCAGCAATTGTGAAAAACTGAGTTAAAATGTATTTGGCTCAGTGTATGTAAACTTCCAACTTCAACTGTACATAAAAGTGGTATTTACGAGTTCATCTGACTCTGAGGAAGTAGATAAAGTGTTTCATTGCCAAAATTGCCAAAACTATCCCTTTAAGATAACTAGGTGACACAACCACATATGAATAATATTGTTTATTTGTTTGTTTTAGTTGACTGTGTTTTTTGTGTTTAATTATATCATTCAGTATATTTACGTTTATCAATAGGTGTTGTATTTAATTTGTTTTATACTGTATTAGATTTTTGATGAAATTTATTAAATTGATATCATGTGATGCTATGAAAAGAAAATGTGGTCAAATATGTGACAAATCAAATGTTTATTTGTCACATACACATGGTTAGCAGATGTTAACACCAGTGTAGCGAAGTGCTTGTGCATSTAGTTCCGACAGTGCAGTAATATCTAACAAGTAATCTAACATTTCCCCAACAACTACCTAATACACAAAAATCTAAAGGGGTGAATGAGAATATGTACATGTAAGTAAATGGATGAGCGATGGGTGAGCGACATAGGCAAGGTGCAATAGATGGTATAAAATACAGTATATACATGTGATATGAGTAATGTAAGATATGTAAACATTATAAAAGTTGAATTTTTTAGAGTGGCATTGTATAAAGTGACTAGTGATCCATTTATTAAAGTCGCCAGTGATTGGGTCTCAATGTAGGCAGCAGCCTCTCTGAGTTAGTGATTGGTGTTTCGCAGTCTGATGGCCTTGAGATACAAGCTATTTTTCAGTCTCTCGGTCCCAGTTTTAATGCACCAGGACTGACCTCTCCTTCTGGACGGTAACGGTGTGAATAGGCAGTGGCTCAGGTGGTTGATGTCCTTGATGATCTTTTTGGCCTCCCTGTGACATCGGATGCTGTAGGTGTCATGGAGGGCAGGTAGTTTGCCCCCGGTGATGCGTTGTGCAAACCGCACCACCCTCTGGAGAGCCTTGCGGATGTGGGCGGTGCAGTTGCCGTACCAGGCTATATTACAGCCCGACAGGATGCTCTCGATTATACATCTGTAAATGTTTGTACGGGTTTTGGGTGACAAGACAAATTTCTTCAGCCTCCTGAGGTTGAACAGGCTCTGTTCCGCCTTCTTCACCACACTGTCTGTGTGAGTGGACCATTTCAGTTTGTCTGGGATGTGTACGCCAAGGAACTTAAAACTTTCCAATTACTCCACTGCTGTCCCTTCGATGTGGATGGGGGGGTGCTCCCTCTGCTGTTTCCTGAAGCCCACTATCATCTCCTTTGTTTTGTTGACGTTGAGTGAGAGGTTGTATTCCTGATACCACACTCCAAGTGCCCTCATCTCCTCACAGTAGGCTGTCTCGTCGTTGTTGGTAATCAAGCTCACTACTGTTGTGTCTTCTGCAAACTTGATGATTGAGTTGGAGGCGTGCATGGCCACGCAGTCGTGGGTAAACAGGGAGTACATGAGGGGGCTGAGCACGCACCCTTGTGGGGCCCCAGTGTTGAGGGTCAGCGAAGTGGAGATGTTGTTTCCTACCTTCACCACCTGGGGCTTGAATATGTCAGGAAACACCCCAGCCAGCTGGTCTGCGCATGCGCTGAGGACGCGGCTAGGGATGCCGGTCTGGGCCACGTTAAATGTTTTACTCACGTCAGCCACGGAGAAGGGGGGGGGGGGCAGTCCTTGTTAGCTGGCCGAAAACGGTGCACTGTATTATCCTCAAATCAGGCAAAGAGTTCAAGGTTTGTGTGTTCAAAATATACAGTATATCCTCAAGTATATCGGTTTACCTGATTCATAGCGGGCATGTGTCGTTTCCAGTTGAAATAACTAGGGTTGTGTCATTTTTATTTGAAATAACTAGGTTTGCTTGTTTCCAGTTGAAATTACTTGGGTTGGCTTGCTTTCAGTTGAAATAACTAGGGTTGTCTTGTTTCCAGTTTAAATAACAGGGCTGGGTTGTTTCCAGTTGAAATAACTACGGTTGTGTTGTTTCCAGTTGAAATAACTATAGTAGGCTTGTTTCCAGTTGAAATAACTAGGGCTGGGTTGTTTCCAGTTGAAATAACTAGGACTGGGTTGTTTCCAGTTGAAATAACTAGGGCTGGGTTGTTTCCAGTTGAAATAACTAGGGCTGGGTTGTTTCCAGTTGAAATAACTAGGCTGGGTTGTTTCCAGTTGAAATAACTAGGGCTGGGTTGTTTCCAGTTGAAATAACTAGGGCTGGCTTGTTTCCAGTTGAAATAACTAGGGTTGTGTTGTTTCCAGTTGAAATAACTAGGACTGGGTTGTTTCCAGTTAAATAACTAGGGCTGGGTTGTTTCCAGTTGAAATAACTAGGGCTGGGTTGTTTCCAGTTGAAATAACTAGGCTGGGTTGTTTCCAGTTGAAATAACTAGGGCTGGGTTGTTTCCAGTTGAAATAACTAGGGCTGGGTTGTTTCCAGTTGAAATAACTAGGCTGGCTTGTTTCCAGTTGAAATAACTAGGGCTGGGTTGTTTCCAGTTGAAATAACTAGGGCTGGGTTGTTTCCAGTTGAAATAACTAGGGCTGGGTTGTTTTCAGTAAATAACTACGGTTGTGTTGTTTACAGTTGAAATAACTACAGTAGGCTTGTTTCCAGTTGAAATTACTTGGGTTGGCTTGCTTTCAGTTGAAAATACTAGGGCTGGGTTGTTTTCAGTTGAAATAACTAGGGTTGTGTTGTTCCAGTTGAAATAACTAGGGCTGGGTTGTTTCCAGTTGAAATAACTAGGGTTGTGTTGTTTCCAGTTGAAATAACTACAGTAGGCTTGTTTCCAGTTGAAATAACTAGGGCTGGGTTGTTTCCATTTGAAATAACTAGGGTTGTGTTGTTTCCAGTTGAAATAACTACAGTAGGCTTGTTTCCAGTTGAAATAACTAGGGCTGGGTGTTCCATTGAAATAACTGGGCTGGCTTGTTTCCAGTTGAAATAAACTAGGACTGGTTGTTTCCAGTTGAAATAACTAGGGTTGTGTTGTTTCCAGTTGAAATAACTAGGGCTGGGTTGTTTTCAGTTGAAATAACTAGGGTTGTGTTGTTTCCAGTTGAAATAACTAGGGCTGGGTTGTTTCCAGTTGAAATAACTAGGGTTGTGTTGTTTCCAGTTGAAATAACTAGGGTTGTGTTGTTTCCAGTTGAAATAACTAGGACTGGGTTGTTTCAGTTGAAATAACTAGGGCTGTGTTGTTTTCCGTTGAAATAACTAGGGTTGTGTTTGTTTCCAGTTGAAATAACTAGGTTGTGTTGTTTCCAGTTGAAATAACTAGGGTTGTGTTGTTTCCAGTTTAAATAACTAGGGCTGGGTTGTTTCCAGTTGAAATAACTAGGGCTGGGTTGTTTCAGTTGAAAATAACTAGGCTGGGTTGTTTCCAGTTGAAATAACTAGGGCTGGTGTTCCAGTTGATAAACTAGGGTTGTGTGTTTCCAGTTGAAATAACTAGGCTGGGTTGTTTCCAGTTGAAATAACTAGGGCTGGGTTGTTTCCAGTTGAAATAACTAGGGCTGGTTGTTTCCAGTTGAAATAACTAGGCTGGGTGTTTCCAGTTGAAATAACTAGGGCTGGGTTGTTTCCAGTTGAAATAACTAGGGCTGGGTTGTTTCCAGTTGAAATAACTAGGGCTGGCTTGTTTCCAGTTGAAATAACTAGGGCTGTGTTGTTTCCAGTTGAAATAACTAGGGTTGTGTTGTTTCCAGTTGAAATAACTAGGGCTGGGTTGTTTTCAGTTGAAATAACTAGGGCTGGGTTGTTTTCAGTTGAAATAACTAGGGCTGGGTTGTTTCCAGTTGAAATAACTAGGGCTGGGTTGTTCCCTCATAAAAGAAACACTGGTCTCAATGGTGACTCCCTGATTAAATAAAGGTAAATACATATCACAGGAAGTAACACTTTCCACAAAGCAGCTATTAGCAAAGTCAATGCTACTAAGAAAGTACAATTGCGTATGTTAGTGCAAGAAAGGCAAAGCTTTTATTTATTTATTTTAAACAGGAAGCCAGAATTCATTAGCATATTATACATAGTTCTGTTCCACCAAGTTAACACGATAATAATGCTTTAATACAAGTAAGGCTAATGCATTTATTAATGTCCAATTGAATCGCCGAACGCTTTTCAGAGCTGTTGCTTTTCATTTTCTTTCATTAGTGCACTAGGTTCTTAACTGGCTGTTGGAAAATCAACACAAGGAAACCTTAACGACTTGTGAAGCAGTGTGTGTGTGTGTGTGTGCGTGCGTGCGTGCGTTTGTGCGTGTGTCTGTGTGTGTGCTCGTGTGTGTGTTGTCTGAGTGTCACTAATAGGAGACAGCAATACAGTTACTCTTCATCCGTGTCTTATTTAAAGTATATTTGGGTTATTAGTTAAAAAAAAGCAGTCATCCTTTAAATCTTAATGTCTTATTGTGCTTTTTCTCAGGAAATCGGGTGATGATGATAAGAACAACCTTGTTATTGAACTACTAGAGATAATTTAAACGGAAGTTTGTGTTTGCCGGAGCTAAAAGCTTTGATCTATAACGTGGGAAGACTATTTTCTTTCAATGATGCTCTCAGTTTGTGTGTCCCCCAAATGTCACCATATTCCCTATATATAGTCCCTATGATCCCTGGTCAAAGTAATGCACTTTAAAGGGAATATAGTGCAATTTGGCATGCAACCATGCCTTCAGTTTATCTGCAGAACATGTTGAATGAAGAATCTCATTAAAAAGCTCAATGAATACTGCAACTACAGTGGGGAGAACAAGTATTTGGATACACTGCCGATTTTGCAGGTTTTCCTACTTACAAAGCATGTAGAGGTCTGTAATTTTTTATCATAGGTACACTTCAACTGTGAGAGACGGAATCTAAAACAAAAATCCAGAAAATCACATTGTATGATTTTTAAGTAATTAATTTGCATTTTATTGCAAGACATAAGTACTTGATCACCTACCAACCAGTAAGAATTCCGGCTCTCACAGACCTGTTAGTTCTTCTTTAAAAAGCCCCCCTGTTCTCCACTCATTACCTGTATTAACTGCACCTGTTTGAACTCGTTACCTGTATAAAAGACACCTGTCCACACACTCAATCAAAYAGACTCCAACCTCTCCACAATGGCCAAGACCAGAGAGCAGTGTAAGGACATCAGGGATAAAATTGTAGACCTGCACAAGGCTGGGATGGGCTACAGGACAATAGGCAAGCAGCTTGGTGAGAAGGCAACAACTGTTGGGCAATTATTAGAAATGGAAGAAGTCAATCGGATGACGTCAATCACTCGGTCTGGGGCCCATGCAAGATCTCACCTCGTGGGGCAATCAATGATCATGAGGAAGGTGAGGATAGCCCAGAACTACACGGCAGGACCTGGTCAATGACTGAAGAGAGTTGGGACCACAGTCTCAAAGAAAACCATTAGTAACCACTACTACGCCGTCATGGATTAAATCCTGCAGCGGACGCAAGGTCCCCCTGCTCAGCCAGCGCATGTCCAGGCCCGTCTGAAGTTTGCCAATGACCATCTGGATGATCAGAGGGGAATGGGAGAAGGTATGTGTCCTGATGAGACAAAATAGAGCTTTTTGTCTAAAACTCCACTCGCCGTGTTGGAGGAAAGAAGGATGAGTACAACCCCAAGAACACCTCCCGAACCGGAAGCCATGGAGTGGACATCATTCTTTGGGTGATGCTTTTTCTGCAAAGGGGACAGGACGACTGCACGTATTGAGGGGAGATGGATGGGGCCATGTATCGCAAGATCTTGGCCAACACCTCCTTCCCTCAGTAAGAGCATTGAAGATGGTCGTGGCTGGGTCTTCTAGGCATGACAACGACCCGAAACCACAGCCAGTGGCAACTAAGGAGTGGCTCCGTAAGAAGCATCTCAAGGTCTGGAGTGGCCTAGCCAGTCTCCAGACCTGAACCCAAGTAGTAAATTTTGGAGGGAGCTGAAAGTCCGTATTGCCCAGCGACAGGCCCAAACCTGAAGGATCTGGAGAAGGTCTGTATGGAGGAGTGGGCCATAATCCCTGCTGCAGTGTGTGCAAACCTGGTCAAGAACTACAGGAAACGTATGATCTCTGTAATTGCAAACAAAGGTTTCTGTACCAAATATTAAGTTCTGCTTTTCTGATGTATCAAATACTTATGTCATGCAATAAAATGCAAATTAATTACTTAAAAATCATACAATGTGATTTTCTGGATTTTTTAGATTCCGTCTCTCACATTTGAAGTGTACCTATGATAAAAATTACAGACCTCTACATGCTTTGTAAGTAGGAAAACCTGCAAGATCGTCAGTGTATCAAATACTTGTTCTCCCCACTGTATGTTCCATGCAGGATGTTCCATATTATAAGGAAGCTTTTTATTTTAATGTGACACATCCAGGATACAGCTGATGAAAACTAAACTTCAGTCTGTGTTTGCAGAGCTAAAAGCATTTACCTCACGTAATGGGAGGCCTATTTTCCGTTTAATGATGCTCTCTGTTCGTATGCGTCCCAAATGGCACCTATTCCTTACATAGTGCACTACTTTTGAAAGGGAATAGGATGCCATTTGGGACAAAGTCGTGCTTTCAGTTTATCTACAGAACATGTTGAATGAAGCTCTTTATTATGATATGAGACATCCAGGACAAAACTGAAGAAATGTTTGAATCTGTGTTTGCAGAGCTTAAAGCATTGACCTTGCACGTAATGGGAAGACTATTTTCAGCTAATGATGCTGTCTGTTTGTGTGGATCCCAAAGAAAATGAAACATCAGAAGATGTCTACCTCTTGGAACTAAACTTTCAAAGCTTTTGTTCTCCACCAAATAGAGGTCAGATGCGCTACATGTCTTGTTCCACCTGACTACGTGAACTGGCATGTGGAGTACTCTGTTACTTCTGTCTTTCTTTACATGTCATGAGGCGCAAGGTGCACTCTTTCAGTTTTTGTCCAGTTGTGTTAAATGACAGGGGTTAAATTTAGTACAACACTGTGGTCGATGTGATCTTTGAAGGACATCATCATTACAGAGGTGGGGCTTTTCTCTTCAACTTTGACTTCTGATAACAGTGAAGTTGTCAAAGAGCAATCTTTCAAATAGAGCAATGTTCACCTCAACTCTCTGAAGAAGACTAAGAAKATGATGAAGAGGAGGAGGAAGATGTAAACAGAGCAGTGTTTACCTCAACTCTCTGACCCTGACTGATTTTCCTAACTAATGGAGAAGGGGTCAAAGAACACACTTCTCAAGAGAGCAGAGGTCCCCTCAACCCTGACAGAGACCTTTCACTCTTCACAGTTGATGTAGGCCCACTGTACTGTCGACTTCAGCAGGCCTAAATGTGTTAATAATCATACATTAACCAATTGAGCAGTCGTTTCTTCATCTCCAACAATCTAGTGTCTCAATCATACCTAACGGTAAGGTGTTTAATAATCTGATAGGCTTCCTCAAATGACTGATTTTCCATTGCGTCACAGTATAACAGAGTGTTATAGTAACTGGTAGGCTATGTGAAGGTTTAATCATGTTTGATAATCATACATTAGTCAGTTAGCCGGCATCCCAAATGGCACCATATTCCCTTTATAGTGCACTACTTTTGACCAGAGCCCTATAAAGGGAATAGGGTGCCATTTGGGACGTAGATCCATCATATTTCTTTATACTCTGAAACACTGAGACACTGAGACACTAAATCTTAATCTACTCTCCTGCCTGTTCCTCTCTTCCATTGAGGACTGGGGAACTGTTGACACAATGTACAGTGTATGTGTGTGTGTATGTGTGTGTCTGTGTGTGTGTGTAAACATGAGCTACTTTGCCTCCATTCTTTCTTTCTTTCTTTCTTTCTTTCTTTCTTTCTTTCTTTCTTTCTTTCTTTCTTTCTTTCTTTCTTTCTTTCTTTCTTTCTTTCTTTCTTTCTTTCTTTCTTTCTTTCTTTCTTTCTCTCTCTCTCTCTCTCTCTCTCTCTCTCTCTCTCTCACTCCACCCCCCTCTTCTCTCTCTCTTTCGCTCTCTCTCTCTCTACCCCGCTCTCTTTCTCTCTATCTCGCTTCACACCCTCTCTCTCCCCACCTCTTTCTCTCTCTATCTCCTCCCCTCTCACCAGTCCACCTCTCTCCCTCTACAGTGTCCCAGCTGTACTTGCGCTGTTTGGAACAACACAAACAAATGTAATTCCTGCTACAAAGCATAGCAGCCAAATCCCAGAGCTGGATAAGCTATTTTTATCTGAAGTTCGTTTGTCCATGAAAATGCATTGCCCCATTCTTTCTCCCTCACACAAGAGGCAAGCAGAAGGAAGGCAGCAACATGTAGGTGAACTAAGCTGAGATAAACATTCTAATTTGGATGAAAATTGATTCCATTCAGTATGGATCCCCTCCTCTTCAAAGGGCTGAGGGAAGCTACTGGAATGTTGGGAAGGAAATTGACTTTCAGAATCATTAGGCTCACTTTGAAAAACGGAGAATACATTGAAGATAGAAGCTGCCACTGGACCCAAGGTTGGATGCATTTGTTGTCTAAATAAAACAAAAGTAAATGTGTATTATGACAGCTTCTAATGACAGACAAAGAGAACTAGATCAACACCCGATGTCTCTCATTCTCCTGTCTCATTTTCTTAATTGTCCCCCACGATTTATTTATTGCCTTACCGCTCTTATCCTACCTCATTTGCACATGCTGTATATAGATTTTTCTACTGTGTTATTGATTGTATGTTTGTTTATTCCATGTGTAACTCTGTGTTCTTGTATGTGTCGACCTGCTTTGCTTTATCTTGGCCAGGTCGCAGTTGTAAATGAGAACTTGTTCTCAATTAGCCTACCTGGTTAAATAAACGTGAAATCAAAATAAATTTAAACGATGAAATCGGGGAGGGGACTGTCAATCGATGTCCGTCAATCCGTTAGTCAGACGCAATATGTCAGACAACACAGGCCCGATTTGGACGAAACTTGGGGGAATAATGCGTCTTGCCATAGAGATCCAGCAGGTGGCGTTTTTTCTTTGGCACATGACATGAAGTACAGGTGAATTAGCTAAAGAGACTGAAGGTCTCGACATTCAGGSCTGTCCGCTTGCCCAGCAACACCTACCGAGCTCACCGGTCAGTTAAATCAAGCCTTCATATGGCCTGCTTGGGTCAGTACATTTTCAAAATACGAAACAGAATTATTTTTATTTGATATATTTGTATTTAATCCTTGTTAATCTTCCTGATATCTGACGCTTCACACTTGTTATCAACCAGCATTTAGTTTCCAAGCGGAGGCAAAAATGTCAAAGCATTCCCTCTCTGTCTTGAGTGAGCCCCGCCTCAGTAGGCTACATCCTGGATACTCGCACCAGACCCAGCTCAGCAGAAGAGGGAAGCCAATTAATTCATAGTTGAACACCCCGGCACGCGCATTCAAAAGTCGTCCACCTGCTTTTCAGTCTTCTTTATTATATGGCCGACACAGCAATGTCATTATTAGCAAAGAAAGGTTTTACACAGGCCTACACTATGGATCTGTGTGTTCTAATAAGCCCAGTCATTGCGTCACTGAGCAACATTACTAAATACAATCTTGGGAAAATACAACAGTTTTGATGGCAATTACCCCATCCCAGCTTTTCAGTGATGTATGATTTATTTCTCAACACCATATTTTGCTCAATGGAGCCCTACAGTGGAGGTGTCATAATACGCATAAAACCTAGCGGCCAAGAAGGGAAATGGTTCCAATCGTTTTTCCACCGTAAATTTTTCCCATAGTGGATTTTAAATAAGGGCTGTGTTTTGTGTAGGCTTACCCTGGCGTGACGTTTTGATAACCATATAAATTTCTCACGGACAAGGGCTTTTATCAATATATTCGACTCTATTTACTGTCAGATTTTAATGCTAATTACCATCAAAGTACACGTCATGCAAAACTACAAATCTAATTAAATCAAATTGTATTGGACACATACACATATTAAGCAGATGTTATTGCAGGTGTAGCAAAATGCTTGTCTTCCTAGCTCCAGCAGTGCAATAATATCTAATATCTAACAATTCACAACAATACGCATCAATCGAAAAGTAAAATAATGGAATTAAGAAATATATCAATATGAGGATGAGCAATGTCGGAGTGGCATTAGCTAAAATACAGTAGAATAGAATACAGTATATACATATGAAATGAGTAAAGCAGTATGTAAACATTATTAAAGTGACTAGTGTTCCATTATTAAAGTGACCAGTGATTCCATGTCTATAGGGCAGCAGCCTTTAAGGTGCAGGCTTGAGTAACCGGGTGGTAGCCGGCTAGTGATGGCTATTTAACAATCTGATGGCTTTGAGAAGCTGTTTTTCGGGCTCTCGGTCCCAGCTTTGATGCACCTGTACTAACATCATCTTCTGGATGATAGCGGGTGAACAGGCCGTGGCTCGGGTGGTTGATGTCCTTGATTACCTTTTTGGCCTTCCTGTGACATCGGGTGCTGTACTGGTCCTGGAGGGCAGGTAGTGTGCCCCCAGTGATGCATTTGGCAGACCGCACCCCCCTCTGGAGAGCCCTGCGGTTGAGGGTAGTGCAGTTGCCGTTCCAGTCGGTGATACAGCCTGACAGGATGCTCTCAATTGTGCAAGGGTCTTAGGGGCCAAGCCAAATTTCTTCAGCCTCCTGACATTGAAGAGGCGATAACACTGTCTGTGTAGGTGGACCATTTCAGATAGTCAATGGACTTGAAGCTTTACCTTCTCCACTGCAGTCCCGTCAATGTGGATAGGGGCGTGCTCCCTCTGCTGTTTCCTGAAGTCCACGATCAGCTTCTTCGTTTTGTTGACGTTGAGGGAGAGGTTATTTTCCTGGCACCATTCCACCAGGGCCCTCACCTCCTCCCTGTAGGCTGTCTCATCATTGTTGGTAATCAGGCCTACTATGGTTGTGTCATCTGAAAACTTGATGATTGAGTTGGAGGCGTGTGTAGCTACCCAGTCATGGGTGAACAGGGAGTACAGGAGTGGGCTGAGCACTCACCCTTGTGGGGCCCCTGTGTTGAGGATCAGTGAAGTGGAGGTGTTGTTTTCTACCTTCACCACCTGGGGGCAGCCAGGAAGTCCAGGACCCAGTTGCACATGGCAGGGTTCAGACCCAGGGCCCCAAGCTTGATTATGAGCTTGGAGGGTACTATGGTGTTGTAGGCTGAGCTATGGTCAATGGACAGCATTCTTACATAGGTATTCCTCTTGTCCAGATGAGATAGGGCAGTGTGTAGTGCAATGGCGATTTTATCGTCTGTGGATCTATTGGGGCGGTAAGCAAATTGAAGTGGGTCTAGGGTGTCAGGTAAGGTAGAGGTGATTTGATCCAAAACTAGCCTCTCAAAGCACTTCATGATGACAGAAGTGAGTGCCACGGGGCGATAGTCATTTATTTCAGTTATTTCAGTTACATCTTGAAGCAAGTGGGGACAGAAGACTGGGATAGGGAGAGATTGAATATGTCTGTAAACACTCCAGTCAGCTGGTCTGCGCATGCTGTGAGGATGCGGCTAGGGATGCCGTCTGAGCCGGCAGCCTTGCGAGTGTTAACACGATTAAATGTCTTACTCACGTCGGCCATGGAGAACAAGAGCTCACAGTCCTTGGGAGCGGGCCGCGTCGATGGCACTGTGTTATCCTCAAAGCTGGCGAAGAAGGTGTTTAGATTGTCTGGTAGCAAGACGTCGGTGTCCGCGACGTGGCTGGTTTTCCCTTTGTAATCCGTGATTGTCTGTAGACCCTGCCACATACGTCTCGTGTCTGAGCCGTTGAATTGCGACTCGACGTTGTCTCTGTACTGACGTTTTGCCTGTTTGATTGCCTTACGGATTGATTGTTTTCAACCTTATTCCGCTTTCAGTTCAGCGCGAATGCTTACATCTATCCACGGTTTCTGGTTTGGGTAGGTTTTAATAGTCACAGTGGGAACAACATCCCCTATACACTCCTGATGAACTCAGTCCCTGTGTCCGTGTATACCTAAATGTTATTCTCTGAGGCTACCCGGAACGTATCCCAGTCTTCGTGATCAAAACAATCTTGAAGCATGGATTCCGATTGGTCAGACCAGCGTTGAATAGACCTTAGCATGGGTACTTCCTGTTTGAGTTTCTGCCTATAGGAAGGGAGGTGCAAAATGGAGTGTTGATCTGATTTGCCGAAGGCAGGGGAGGGTCTTGTAGGCATCCCGGAAGAGAGAATAGCAGTGGTCGAGTGTTTTCTCAGCGCGAGTCAATGTGTTGATTGAACTTCGGTAGCGTTTTCCTAAAATTTGCTTTGTTAAAATCCCCAGCTACAATAAATGTCGCCTCAGGATCTGTGGTTTCCAGTTTGCATGTGTAACAGTATAGTTTCCGTCCCCTACCTGGGCTCGAACCAGGGTCCCTCTGCACACATCGACAACAGCCACCCTCGAAGCATCATTACCCATCGCTCCACTTGCAGAGCAAGGGGAACAACTACTTCAAGGTCTCAGAGCGAGTGACGTCACCGATTGAAACGCTATTAGCGTGCACCCCGCTAACTAGCTAGCCATTTCACATCGGTTACACATGAAGTCCAGTGTAGTTCCTTGAGKGCCGTCATGGTAACGGGTTGAGGGGGAATATACACGGCTGTGACTATAACCAAAGATAATTATTTTGGGAGGTAATATGGTCGCCATTTGATTATGAGGTATTCTAGGTCATGTGAACAAAATCTCTGCAAGGTCCTGCACATCATCTCTAGCTGACACCTTTGCTAACAGGTAGGTATTGTGTCAATTTAAAACTCGATCAAGACAGTTCACAGAATTGTCCATTTAAAGAAATGTAGCCTTATTTATTATTACATTTAGCTAACATTAGATAGTTTATGCAGAGATTTTTACCTTTGCCTCAATTCGGCAGTCTGGTCCAGATCATAATTGAATTTGTAGTTATTTTATGACCGCCACATTATCAGCTAATTAGTAAATACAGGTGCAATATATTGATAAAAGTCACCCTGTCCTAGACGGTTATCAAAGCACAGCCCTTATTTTAAGGGTTTCTAAAATCCACTATTGTTTCTAAAATCCTGGAATATTGGAACAGTGGAAAAACGATTGGAACCATTTCCTTGTTTGACCTATTGATCTGTACTCTATTGGCAGCGTTTTACAGTCTTGAGTGTCTGGCATGACAATAAAAAAAGTAACCACAGCAAACCCGTCTGCCATTCAAAAGCATAAACGGTAGATCTATATTCACTGTAAAATTCACACAATTACACTGTAGCCTATTTAGTAACACTGTAAACATCAGATGATTTTATTAGTTTCAGTGAGAGTTCTTTTAGGACATATAACAAGCAATGAGATCATATTAGAGTCTGTGATCGTATCTAGCTAATGTTAGCCAATTGTTGTAAGCAATGCAGAGGAGCAACTCCATTCTTCAGCCATGTAGCAAAAACGCTGCATCAGACAGGTGATAATGCTTTAGCCATGTAACCATGATGCTGCATCAGACAGGGGATAATGCTTTAGCATGTAGCCCAGATGCTGCAATCAGACAGGTGATAATTCTTCAGCTATGTAACCATGATGCTGCATCAGACAAGTGATAATTCTTCAGCTATGTAGCAACAATGCTGCATCAGACAGTGATAATGCTTCAGCCATGTAGAAACAATGCTGCATCAGCAGGTGATAATGCTTTAGCCATGTAACCATGATGCTGCATCAGACAGGGGATAATGATTTAGCCATGTAGCCGAATGCTGCATCAGACAGGTGATAATTCTTCAGCTATGTAGCAAAAATGCTGCATCAGAACAGGTGATAATGCTTGCCATGTAACCGTGATGCTGCATCAGACAGGGGATAATGCTTTAGCCATGTAGCCACGATGCTGCATCAGACAGGTGATACTTCTTCAAATATGTAACCATGATGCTGTATCAGACAGGTGATAATTCTTCAGCTATGTAACCATGATGCTGCATCAGAGAGGTGATAATTCTTCAGCTATGTCACCATGATGCTGCATCAGACAGGGGATAATGCTTCAGCTATGTAACCATGATGCTGCATCAGACATGGGATAATGCTTCAGCTATGTAACCATGATGCTGCATCAGGCAGGTGATAATTCTTCAGCTATGTAACCATGATGCTGCATCAGACAGGGGATAATGCTTCAGACATATAGCCAATATTCTCTGCGCATCAGGCATGTTGCAATTCTTCAGCCATGTAGCCATGATGCTGCATCAGGCAGGTGATAATGCTTTAGCCATGTAGCCACGATGCTGCATCAGAAAAGTCATAATTATTCAGCCATCTAACCATGATGCTGCATCAGACAGGGGATAATGCTTCAGACATGTAGCCAAGATGCTGCTGCATAGAGCAGGTGGTAATGCTTCAGCCATGTCACCATGATGCTGCTGCATCAGACATGTGATAATGCTTCAGCCATATAGCCATGATGCTGCTGCTTCAGGCAATTGATAGTTCTTCAGCCATGTAGTCATGATGCTGCTGCATCAGGCAGGTGATAATGCTTCAGACATGTAGCCAATATGATTCATCAGGCAGGTGATAATGATTCAGCCATGATGCTGCTGCTTCAGGCAGGTGATAATGCTTCAGCCATGTAGCCACACTGCTACTGCATCAGGCAGGGGATAATGCTGCATCAGGCAGGTGATACTGCTTCAGCCATGTAGCCACACTGCTACTGCATCAGGCAGGGAATAATGCTGCATCAGGCAGGTGATAATGCTTCAGCCATGTTTCCACAATGCTGCTGCATCAGGCAGGTGATAATGCTTTATCCATGTAGCCACGATGCTGCTGCATCAGGCAGGTGAGAATGTTTCAGCCATGTAGCCACTGTGCTGCATCAGGCAGGTGATAATGTTTATTGCTAAAATAGGACCATGTACAGGTCCTAAAGATTTTTTTTTCATCATTATGTTATTGGGCTAATTTCCTGAGGGGAATATTACAATTAAACCGTTTTTTAATAGGCTACATGTCATAATTGAGAGGGTGAATGGTTTTATTTTTGTTTTCCTAACAATCAGTGTAAATATCAGATGTTATGGTTGGCTATAATATAAGGTACTTCCTCAGACTGCTAATGAAACATGAAATCACCCATGATTGAAATTCTGCATGTATGACTTGCTTTCCTGTGATCTTGGCCCGGGTCAGTAATTTTCTCATTCGGGCCAGTAGTCAAATTTACCTGAATGTCAAGACTGGTACCCGGGCTAACTGCCTTACATTTTTAAAGAAATGTATTTTCATTGTTAGACCGGCCACTTGAGTATCTGGTCAATATAATGGATAATCTGTGGTCACACACGATAACTGAAATGTGTTAGTCACACACGTGCCTTATTATTAACTTGATAATGCACTCGGTTCAGGGTTATTGTGCTGTTCAATCTTGTTTTCCGTTGCCAATACCATTGCGTGCACAGTAGGAAGATAAGACAGTGGAGTCAAAAAGCTCACCATCCCACCATCTATTACTGATCTTAAATGTGTTTTACTATGTAACATCAGCATCTTTAACAGGTAGTTTGAGATACATTATTGCGTGCAGACATAGCCGTGGGAAGTAGGGGTGCTGAATCACCCCCTGATATTACTCCTGTACTCCTGCACACTCTGCCCTACTGCTGCACACTCCCTCCTTGGCCCCTTCACTGCTCATCCAAACAATCACACCAAATGATACTCTGAGGACTCTACCTAACAATTAGGCGGAGCTACAGAGCTTTTTATAGTCAGTGTCATGAATGCGCCAGTCAGTGTGTCAAACCTAACATCTAATGTACGACACATGCTACTTATAATTCTGCAAACAGTGGTATTGTGCTGGTTTGAAAGCGGACATTCATGAATTGTCCATTATTCTGCATTCCTTCCTCTGCATGTGATTTGGCTGAAGCTACCCTAACGCCTAATCTAATACTATTTTATTCTACAAAGAGTGATATGGTGAAAGTTTGAACGCACCAAGCATTCTTAATTTCTGTCTCTCTGCATGCATTGTGGCTTAGCGAGTGACACAATGCCACAGTAATKATTTCTGTTCAGTTCTCCAGCGACTGCAGTGCTGTTATAGAAGCAGTACAGTGGGCCAAAACCTTCATGGTGGAATAAACCATGAAAATAATGGGTCTATGTTATATATATGGATGTTTATTGTTAGGGTATTGTTAATCTCGGAAACCCAGAACTAAAATCTTGCAAAATTACGTCAGATGCTCGATTATACTCTGCGGGGAGATCTATGACAAAAGATACTAGAATGAGCAGCGTGTCGGGCGAATCTGTGCAAACACCTGCGAAATTGTGATTTGTCCAAATGATCAGTGACGTAAAATCATCACACCGGAACAAAGTTCCTCATTAGTTGTCACATCCCAGAATCTGTTTACACTAACAGACGCTATGTACAGTGCATTCAGAAAGTATTCACACCCCTTGACATTTTTGTGTTACAGCCTGAATGGATTCAATTGAGATTTGTTTTGTCACTGGCATACACACCCCATAATGTCAAAGTGTAATTATGTTTTTCGAAGAAAAAAAAGTAAAATGAAAAGCTGAAATGTCTTGAGTCAATAAGTATTAAACCCCTTTGTTAAGGCAAGCCTAAATAAGTTCAGGAGTAAACATTTACTTAACAAGTCACTTAATAAGTTGCATGGACTCACTCTGTGTGCAATAATAGTGTTTAACATGATACCTCATCTCTGTACCCCACACATACAATTATCTGTAAGGTCCCTCAGTCAAGCAGTGAATTTAAAACACAGATTCCATCACAAAGACCAGGGAGGTTTTCAAATGCCTCGGAAAGAAAGGCACCTATTGGTAGATGGATAATAATTAAAAAAGCAGACATTGGCCTCCCGAGTGGTGCAGTGGTCTAAGGCACCCAGAGGCACCCAGAGATTCTGGGTTCGAGTCCAGGCTCTGTCGCAGCCGGCCGCGACCGGGAGGCCCATGGGGCGGCACACAATTGGCCCAGCATTGTCCTGGTTAGGGGAGGGATATCCTTGTCTCATCGCGCACCAGCGACTCCTGTGGTGGGGTGGGCGCAGTGCACGCTGACACGGTCGCCAGGTGTACGCTGTTTCCTCCGACACATTGGTGCGGCTGGCTTCCGGGTTGGATGGGCACAACCCAAGCCGGGTTGTGTTTCGGAGGACGCGTGGCTCTCGACCTTCGCCTCTCCCGAGTCCGTACGGAAGTTGCAGCGATGAGACAAGACTGTAACTACTACCAATTGGATACCATGAAATTGGGGAGAAAAAGGGGTGAAAAATACAACAACAAAAAAGCAGACATTGAATATCCCTTTGAGCATGGTGAAGTTATTAATTACACTTTGGATGTCGTATCAATACACCCAGTCACTACAAAGATACAGGCGTTCTTCCTAACTCAGTTGCCGAGAGGAAGGAAACCGCTCAGCGATTTCACCATGATGTCCCCAATGGGGACTTTAAAACAGTTACAGAGTTTATTGGCTGTGATAGGAGAAAACTGAGGATTGATCAACAACATTGTAGTTACTCCACAATACTAACCTAATTTACAGAGTGTAAAGAAGAAAGCCTGTACAGAATAAAACTATTCCAAAACATGCATCCTGTTTGCAAAAAGGCAGTAAAGTAATACTGCAAAAAATGTGGCAAAGCAATTCACTTTTTGTCCTGAATACAGTGTTTGGGGCAAATCCAATCCAACACATTACTGARAACCACTCTCCATATTTTCAAGCAAAGTGATGGATGCATCATGTTATGGGTATGCTTGTAATCGCTAAGGACTGGTGAGTTTTTCAGGATAAAAAGAAATGGAATGGAGCTAAACACCTTCAGGAAAACCAGGTTCAGTCTGCTTTCCACCAGACACTGGGAGATGAATTCACCTTTCAGCAGGACAATAACCTTTAACACAAGGCCAAGTCTACACTGGAGTTGCTTACCAAGAAGACATGTTCCTGAGTGGCCAAGTTAAAGTTTTGACTTAAATCTACAAGACCTGAAAATGGTTGTCTAGCAATGATCAACAACCAAGTTGACAGAACTTGAAGAATTTTTWAAATAATAATGGCTAGACGTTGCACAATCCAGGTGTAGAAAACTCTTAGAGACTTACCCAGCTGTTATCACTGCCAAAGGTGCTTCTACTAAACATTGTTCTAGGTAGAACCCTTTGCCTTTGAAAGAACCCTTGTCTTCCAAAAAGGGTTCTTCAGATCAAAATGGTCCTTGGTAGAATCCTATCCCTCCACAAATCTTTTTTTTTCCTAAGAGTGTACATATTTATTTGGACAGGGAAATTTAAACTAATTTGTCTCCATATTCCAGCATTTTAGATTTGAGATCAAATGTTTTATATGCGGCAACAGTACAGAATGTCACATTTTATTTGAGGGTATTTTCATACATATCTGTTTTACCGTTAATAAATGAATGCCCTTTATGTATCTAGTCCCCCCATTTGAAGGTGTCATTTATTTGAGAGAAATTCACTTACACTGCATATCATTTAGTTAAAAGTTTAGAATTTGTTTCCATGTTCCTGGCACGCAATGACTACACCAAGCTTGTGACTCTACAAACTTGTTGGATGCATTTGCAGTTTGTTTTGGTTGTGTTGTGTTTTGGATAAAAAATAAAAATGAATGGTAAATAATGTATTGTGTAATTTGGAGTCACTTTTATTGTAAACCTCCCGCTCTCTCAAACAGAGAATTAGTGAACATAAAAGTTCAATCAGGAGAAACGACAGGGATTATCCTGTCGCTGTACATTTCAATGACCTGAAGCATGACATTTCTACCTTTTTTTTTTGTGGCATAGAGAAAGTTAAGATATCAGACAAGGGAGGGGATATTAATAATACTCTGAGTAAAAGAGAATGTTTTGGGATTTTCACCCCCCAAAGGACTTAATGATGAAATGCCTATGTATGTTATGTTGTGAATTTGAACATGAAATATGTGCCTATTTAAGATTACTCTGATGTTTTTCGTACGATGTACCCAATGATTAATGAAAACTTGCTATGTCCTCATTGTGGTTCAATACGTCTTATTTATACACTTTTGTAATATTTATGGAATTCATATTGTTATATTTGGTAGCACTTATTTGTTTTTCCTTTGCCTCCAACCCCCTTCGATGTGTAGAACGGATGTGGGTGGGGCTAGGTCTACATAAGGGTGCAAATKTCWAAAAATTTATTAAAATTTAAAATAAAAAAAAATCACAAAAGCTCTGATGAAGGCCGATACGTAAAGCTTATTAAATATCAGTGATACTATCAAGAGCAGTGTTCGGTTTCCTTTTTCCTTCATCTTGTTCAATTGTTGCCATGCACCTGCATATAAGACTGCTCAGATGTGCGAGTGCCTTTTGAATATTGTAAATAAGAATAGCATATGTTTCTAAACCCTTCTACATTAATCTGGATGCTACCATGATTACGGATAGTCCTGAATGAATTGTGAATCATGATTATGTGAGAAAGTTAGATGCACAAATATCATACCCTCAAGACCCTCATTGTAATCATACCCATTACAATAACAGGGGAGGTTAGCATTTTTTGGGGGTATGATATTTGTGCGTCAATTCATTCAGGACTATCCATAATCTTGGTAGCATCCACATAAATTTAGAAGTGTTCAGAAACATATTCCATTCTTATTTACAAAATGATTGACACCCCTGCTTTCAATACCTTTCAATACCTCACCATGCGAGGATAACAGTACTGAGCCTTTTTCTAAAATGTTTTATGAGTTGAACACATTGGGAGTGATCTTAAACCATTTCTCCATGGCATCATGAACTTTACCCAAATGCCAGGACATTTTAGCCAAACACCTAGTTGCCTCTGCCAGGAGGCTGAAACATGGCTGCAATCTTCCAGCAAGACAATAACACTAATCACACATCAACATCCACAAATAAATGGTTATTCTCCAGACATAAACACATTGAAAACCTTTGGTTTGATGAAGGATATCAAGGATCAGGAATGATTCTGTATCCCTCCCAATGTGTTGTCCAACTCATAAAATATTTTAGAAAAAGGCTCAGTGCTGTTATCCTCGCATGGTGAGCTTWRAAAGGTATTGAAAACAGGGGTGTCAATCATTTTGTAAATAAGAATGGAATATGTTTCTGAATGTGATTACGCAGATACGCGAGCAACTGCGGCCCCTCATGATGAATTCAGATTTTTTTGTGGCCTCCACCCCAATCAAAGTTGCCCATCCCTGACTGAAATCTTCACTATCCCACCTTCTAAAATGGTTGACAGGTGGCACTATTGACTTATGGAATAAATATGTGTCCTAAAATGAAGAAAGAAATATTATTTTGAAAGATTAGCTGTCAAATAATTTGCAAACCGGGAGGGACCTGGAAATCTGGTCACAATGCTGATACGGTAGACACATTTTAATACCATGTGTAGACACATTTCTGGAAATGTGGGCACAATCAGAATGTGGACAAGATCAGGACAAAGGACCCATGTTAGCGCCAGGTATAAATGAGGCTATACTGGTGGATGGAGAGGCACTTAGGCCACAAATCATTTACTACTAAAGTCATAACTCACAGCCTAGAGCCAGGACCCAGAGGACAGGTTATCAGCACAGTAATTACTACAGTACAGCCGGAGAGAGTGTGTGTGTGTGTGTGTGTGTGTGTGTGTGTGTGTGTGTGTGTGTGTGTGTGTGTGTGTGCAGAGACACTTACAAAACTCTAGAGTCATCCTTTACTCCACACAACAAGACAACACATACAAAACTCTAGATCACCTTTACTCCACACACAGAGACACATACAAAACGCTAGATCACCTTACTTCCACACACAGAAGACACATACAAAACTCTAGATCACCTTTACTCCACACACAGAGACAAATACAAAACTCTAGATCACCTTTACTCCACACACAGAGACACATACAAACTCCTAGATCACCTTTACTCCACACACGAAGACACATACAAAAACTCTAGATCACCTTTACTCCACAACAAGACACATACAAAAACCTAGTCACCTTTATCCACACAGAGAACACATACAAAAACTCTAGATCACCTTTACTCCACACACAGAGACACATACAAAACTCTAGATCACCTTTTACTCCACACACAGAACACAACACAAAACTCTATATCCCTTACTCCCAACACAGAGACACATACAAAACTCTAGATCACCTACTCCCACACAGAACACGACAGAAAACTCTAGTCACCTTTACTCCACACACAGAGACACATCAAAACTCTAGATCACCTTTAATCACACACAGAACACATACAAAACTCTAGGCACCTAACCCACACACAGAACCACATACCAAAACTCTAGATCACCTACTCCCACACACAGAGACACATACAAAACTCTAGATCACCTTTACTCCACACACAGAACACACTACAAAACTCTAGATCACCTTTACTCCACACACAAGAACACATACAAAACTCTAGTAGCTTTCACCTTTCACACAACAGAGACACATACAAACTCTAGATCACTTTACTCCACACACAGAGAACACATTACAAAACTCTAGATCACCTTTACTCCACACCACAGACAACATACAAAACCTAGATCACCTTACTCCACACACAGAGACACATACAAAAACTCTAGATCACCTTTACTCCACACACAGAGACACATACAAAACTCTTAGATCACTTTACTCCACACACAGAGAACACATACACAACTCTAGATCACCTTACTCCACACACAGAGACACATACAAAACTCTAGATCACCTTTACTTCACACCACAGAACACATACCAAACTCTAGATCACCTTACTCCACACACAGAGACAACACATACACAAACAACTTAGATCAACCTTTACTCCACACACAGAGACACATAACAAAAAACTCTAAGATTCACCTTTACTCCACACAGGGGAACACATACAAAAACTCTAGATCACCTTTACTCCACACACAGAGACACATACAAAACTCTAGATCACCTTTACTCCACACACAGAGACACATACAAAACTCTTAGATCACCTTTACTCACACCACAGAAAACACATACAAAACTCTAGATCACCTTTACTCCACACACAGAGACACATAACAAAACTCTAGATCACCTTTACTCCACACACAGAGACACATACAAAACTCTAGATCACCTTTACTCACACACAGAGACACATACAAACTCTAGATCACCTTTACTCCACACACAGAGACACATACAAAACTCTAGATCACCTTTACTCCACACACAGAGACACATACACAACTCCTAGATCACCTTTACTTCCACACACAGACACATACAAAACTCAGATCCTTTTCCACAAGAGACACATACAAAACTCTAGATCACCCTTACTCCACACACAGAGACACAACAAAACTCTAAGATCACCTTTACTCCACACACAGAGACATCATACAAAACTCTAGATTCACCTTTACTCCACACACAGAAACACATACAAAAACTCTACCATCACCTTTACTCCACACACAAGAGACACATACAAAACTCTAGATCACCTTTACTCTCACACACCAGAACCACATACAAAACTCTAGATCACCTTCA
>NC_036858.1:60376992-60391992 GCF_002910315.2 Salvelinus sp. IW2-2015
CTCACCGGAAATGCCTTGCGGTTGAGGTGATGAAGTTGTCCGAGGTTATTATTTGCTAGTATTTTCTACTTCAACATAAATAACTTTGTAGTTGAGCGTTTGTGCTTGTAAAGGGTGTTATCAATTTGTAAGGTAACACTTTATTTTGCTAGTCCATCTGTAGCTGCTCTACAGACTATCAGTAACATTTTAACTAACTATCTCCAAGAAAATGCACCCAGTTGCGGCGCACCTTGTTGCTGGGGACTTTAATGCAGGAAAACTAAATCTGTTTTACCTCATTTCACCAGCATGTCACCTGGTGCAAATAGCGCGAAAACACTCTAGATCACCTTTACTCCACCACACAGAGACACATACAAAACTCTAGATCACCTTTACTCCACACACAGAGACACATACAAAACTCTAGATCACCTTTACTCCACACCAGAGACACATACAAAACTCTAGATCACCTACTTCCACACACAGAGACACATACAAAACTCTAGATCACCTTTACTCCACACACAGAGACACATACAAAAACTCTATAGTCACCTTTACTCCACACACAGAGACACATACACAAACTCTTAGATCACCTTTACTCCAAACACAGAAAACACATACAAAACTCTAGATCACCTTTACTCCACACACAGAGACACATACACAAAACTCTAGATCACCTTTACTCCACACACAGAGACACATACAAAACTCCTAGATCACCTTTACTCCACACACAGAACACATACAAAACTCTAGATCACCTTTACTCCACACACAGAGACACATACAAAACTCTAGATCACCTACTCACACACAGAGAAAACATACAAAATCACTCCACACACAGAGACACATACAAAACTCTAGATCACCTTTACTCCACACACAGAGACACGTACAAAACTCTAGATCACCTTTACTCCACACACAGAGACACGTACAAAACTCTAGATCACCTTTATTCCACACACAGAGAAGCATACAAAGCTCTCCCTCGTCCTCCATTTGGCAAATCTGACCATAACTCAGACCATAACTAATATCCTCCTGATTCCTGTTTACAAGCAAAAACTCAAACAGGAAGTACCAGCGATGTGCTCAACACGGAAGTGGTTTGATGAAGCGGATGCTAAGCTATAGGACTGTTTGGCTAGCACAGACCGGAATATGTTCCGGGATTCATCCKATGGCACCGGCTTCATTAATAAGTGCATTGACGACATTGTCCCCACAGTGACCATACGTACATATCCCAACCAGAAGCCCAACAGGCAAAATCTGCACTGAGCTAAAGGCTAGAGCTGCCGCTTTCAAGGTGTGGGACACTACTCCAGACACTTATAAGAAATCCATCAAACAGGAAAATCGTCAATACAGGACCAAGATCGGGTCCTACTACACTGACTCTGATGCTTGTCGGATGTGGCAGGGCTTGCAAACTATCCCAGATTACAAATGTAAACCCAGCCGCGAGCTGTCCAATGACGCGAGCCTTCAAGACGAGCTAAATACCTTCTATCCTCGCTTGGAGGCTAGCAACACTGAACAATGCATGAGAGTACCAGTTGTTTCTGACTGTGTGATCACGCTCTCCATAGCCGATGTGAGTAAGACCTTTAAACAGGTTAACATTCACAAGACCGCAGGGCCAGACGGATTACCAGGATGCGTACTCAGAGCATGCACTGACCAGCCAGAAAGTGTTTAAACTGACCATTTCAACCTCTCCCGGACTGGGTCTGTAATACCTTCATGTTTTTAGCAGACCATCATAGTCCCTTGCCCAAGAACGCCAAGGTAACCTGTTTAAATGACTATCGCCCCGTAGCACTCACATCACTCACATCTGTAGCCATGAAATGATTCGAAAGGCTGGTCATGGCTCACATCAACACCATCATCCCAGACACCCTGGGCCCACTCCAATTCGCATACCRCCCCATGAGATCCACAGATGCCCCAGGTGGTGAGGGTAGCAACAATACAGCCACTACGCTGACCCTCAACATAGGGGTCCCTCAGGATAACGTGAAGAGGGCACGATAACGTGAAGAGGGCACGATAACGTGAAGAGGGCACGATAACGTGAAGAGGGCACGATAACATGAAGAGGGCACGATAACGTGAAGAGGGCACGATAACGTGAAGAGGGCACGATAACGCCTCTTCGCCCTCAGGAAGCTGAAATGATTCGGCATGGGCCCTCATATCCTCAAAACGTTCTACAGCTGCACCATCTTGACTGGCTGCATCGCTTGGTATGGCAACTGCTTTGCATCTGACCGCAAGGCGCTACAGAGGGTAGTGCGTATGGAGAATTACATCCCTCGGGCCGAGTTCCCTGCCATCCAGGACCTCTATACCAGGCAGTGTCAGAGGAAGACCCAAAAAATTGTCAAAGACTGTTCTCTCTGGCACCACACAGCAAGCGGTCCTGATCCATATATTAGCATATATGCCACGACAACACCTTTTCTGGGGCAAAAAGTATGACACCAATCAGGCCCTCAAGGACTGGAGTTGCCCAGGCCTGTCATAGACTGTTCTCTCTGCTACCGCATGGCAAGCGGTACCGGAGCGCCAAGTCTAGGACCAAAAGGCTCCTTAAACAGCCTTTTAATCAAATGGCCACCAGACTATTTACATTGACCCCCCCATTTGTTTTTACACTGTTTTACACTTTTTACCCCTACCTACATGTGCAAATTACCTCGACTAACCTGTACCYCCGCACATTGACTCRGTCCCGGTACCCCCTGTATATAGCCTCGTTATTGTTATTTTGTTGTGTTACTTTTTATAATTTTTTACTTTAGTTAATTTGGTTAATATTTTCTTAACTCTTTCTTGAACTGCATTGTTGGTTAAGGGCCTGTAAGTAAGCATTTCATGGTAAGGTCTACACCTGTTGTACTCGGCACATATGACAAATACATTTTGATTTGATTTGATTTACACCAAATCTGGAACTAACAGGACCCTGAACAGCTTCTACCCCCAAGCCATAAGATTGCTAAATAGTTAGTTAAACAGTTAACCAATAGCTACCCGGACTATCTGCATTGACCCTTTTTGCACTAACTGTTTTGACTCATCAAATACTGTACACTGCTGTTACTGTTAATTATCTATCTGGTTGCCTAGTCACTTTATCCCTACCTATATGTACATACAGTACCAGTCAAAAGTTTGGACACACCTACTCATTCCAGGGTTTTTCTTAATTTTTTCTATTTTCTACATTGTAGAATAATTGTGAAGACATCAAAACTATGAAATAACACATATTGAATCATGTACTTAAGAAAGTATTCAGACCCCTTGACACATTATTTACGTTAAAACCTTATTCTAAAATGGATTCAGTAGTTTTYCCCCCTCATCAATCTACACACAATACCCCATAATGATAAAGCAAAAACAGGTTTTTTGAATTTTTTCCAAATGTATTAAAAATAAACATCTGAAATATTACATTTACATAAATATTCAGCACATTTACTCAGTACTTTGTTGAAGCATCTTTGGCAGAGATTACAGCCTTGAGTCTTCTTGGGTATGACGCTACAAGCTTGRCACACCTGTATTKKGGGAGTTTCTCCCAYKCTTCTCTGCAGATCCTCTCAAGCTCTGTCAGGTTGGATGAGGAGCGTCTCTGCACAGCTTTTTTCAGGTCTCTCCAGAGATGTTYGATCGAGTTCAGGCTCTGGCTGGGCCACWCAARGACATTCAGAGAATTGTCCCGAAGCCGGATCTCTTTGGAGCAGGTTGTCATCAAGGATCTCTCTGCACTTTGCTCCATTAATTTCTCCCTCTATCCTGACTACTCTCCCAGTCCCTGTCGCTGAAAAACATCCCCATAGCATGATGCTGCCACCACCATGCTTCATCGTAAGGATGGTGGCAGGTGTCCTCCAGACGTGACTCTTGGCATTCAGACCAAAGAGTTCCATCTTGGTTTCATCAGATCAAAGAATCTGGTTTCTCATGGTCTGAGAGTTCTTTGGGTGCCTTTTGGYAAACTCCAAGCGGGTTGTCATGTGCCTTATACTGAGGAGTGGCTTCCGTCTGGCCACTCTACCATAAAGGCCTGATTGGTGGAGTGCTGCAGAGATGGTTGTCCTTCTGGAAGGTTCTCCCATCTCCACAGAATAACTCTGGAGCACTGTGAAAGTGACTATTGGGTTCTTGCTCACCTCCCTGACCAAGGCCCTTCTCCACGTATTGCTCAGTTTGGCCGGGCGGCCAGCTCWAGGAAGAGTCTTGGTGGTTCCAAATTTCTTCCATTTAAGAMTGATGGAGGCCACTGTGTTCTTGGGGACCTTCAATGCTGCAGACATTTTTTGGTACCCTTCCCCAGATCTGTGCCTTGACACAATTCTGTCTCAGAGCTCTGCGGACAATTCCTTTGACCTCATGGCTTGGTTTTTGCTCTGACATGCACTGTCAACTGTGGGACCTTATATGCAGAGGTGTCTGCCTTTCAAAATCATGTCCAATCAATTGAATTTACCACAGGTAGCTCAATTTTGAGTCTCATAGCAAAGGGTCTGAATACCTATGTAAATAAGGTATTTCTGTTTTTTTTATTATGAAATTGCAAAAATGTCTAAAAACGTTTTTGCTCCGTCATTATGGGATATTGTGTGTAGATTGATGAGGAAAATAATTAATTTAATCTATTTTAGGTTAAGGCTGTAATGTAACAAAATGTGGAAAAAGTGAAGGGGTCTGAATATTTTCAGAATGCACTGTATCGACCTCAATTACATCGTACCTCTGCAAATCTCCTCGGTACTGGTACCCCGTGCATATACGGTAGCCAAATTATTGTTACAAATTTTTCTCTCTGCATTTCACTGTTAGTCTACACCTGTTGTTTACGAAGCATGTGACAAATACAATTTTATTGATTTGTTTTGATAGTATGACCATCTGTAGAGGATCTACAGATGGACTATCCAGGCTATCCAAATAAAGTGTGACAGTAAGTAAAATAATTGACTCATTGTGAGGAGTTTAGTTTGAATTTGCAAATTGAAATATCCACTCATTGTACTGATCTGTGGACAAGCTATAAGTCACATAGACAGACTAGTTGCAAGCTTGGAGAATCAAACTGAAAGTTAATGTAGGTGTCTGTATGTCTGTATCTGTGTGATGTCAAGCACCAGACGAGGACCAAGCAGATAACCACTTTCATCTGAGGCAGGCCAGAGGGGTATACTACAAAGCAGGACCCAGGAGTTAGCCAGCTAACTTGCCTAAATATTCTAAAATAACTTTTTAAACATTTCAAAAAGATAAGCTTGACTCAACAACCAAAACCACAAATATATATATATATATTTTATGCGTTCAGAAAATCAACAGTTATTTCTGGTTGTTTATCAACGTTGGCGGGCTAACTCATTGATCCTGAGGGGTATGTTACAAAGCAAGGTAGATCTACTTAGGGTTTTCTAAAACTAGCCAGTTTCAGTTAGCTTCCCATTCCAGCTCAGGCTTCATCCATACTACGATTGTCACGCCCTGACCTTAGAGATCCTTTTTATGTCTCTATATTGGTTTGGTCAGGGCGTGAGTTGGGGTGGGCATTCTATGTTTTGTGTTTCTATGATTTTCTATTTCTATGTTTTGGCCAGGTATGGTTCTCAATCAGGGACAGCTGTCTATCGTTGTCTCTGATTGGGAACCATGCTTAGGTAGCTTTTTTCCCCCACCGTTCTTTGTGGGAAGTTGACTTTGTTTAGGGCACATAGCCTTTGAGCTTCACGGTTCGTTTTTGTATGGTTTCTTGTTTTTTGTCGGCGTCATTCTTAAATAAAGAAAATGTACGCTGACCACGCTGCACCTTGGTCCTCCTCCTTCAACAGCCGTGACAGAACTTCCCACCAACAAAGGACCAAGCAGCGTGGTAAAGAGGACTCCTGGACATGGGAGGAGATCCTGGATGGTAAGGGACCCCGGAGGCAGGCTGGGGAGTATCGCCGTCCACGGGATAGGCGGAGTGGCAACGTTATGAGGGAACACGATTGGCAAGGAAGCCAGCACTTTGAGATATCAGCTGATGTAAGAAGGGCTATATAAATACATTTGATTTGATTACATGTGAACAACTGACCTCATGCATCTGTTTATTTTACGTGTGAAAATTTCAGCTCAACATGTGAAAACAGCTATTTCACATGTGAAAAGCGATTTCAACTGCAAACTTCACATCAATCAATTACATTTATTTATAAAGCCCTTTTTACATCAGCAGATGTCAAAAGTGCTATACAGAAACCCAGCCTAAAACCCCAAACAGCAAGCAATGCAGATGTAGAAGCAGGGTGGCTAGGAAAAACTCCCTAGAAAGGCAGGAACCTAGGAAGAAACCTAGAGAGGAACCAGGCTCTGAGGGGTGGCCAGTCCTCGTCTGGCTGTGCCGAGTGGAGATTATAAGAGTACATGGCCATTAAGGCCAGATTGTTCTTCAAGATGTTCATACATTCATAGATTACCACCAAGGTCAAATAATAATCACGTTTATTTTGTAAGGGAATTAAATTATATGGGGGTTTTATAGTAAGTGGTATGCTGTTCAGGTAAAATAGTGTAAAAATCTTTAATCAATGAAAATATGATTACATTTGACATGCTCACTTAGGCCTAGAATCAATCAGATCATAGCTGACACCAGCGTCGCGGATGTTTTGGTGGTGTTAGAGGTTGAACTGTTGGAGCCGTCAAATCAGTAAGCAGCTGCGCCTGCAATCATTGTCACAAAGCCACACCCGCCCAACTCCAGTTAGAAGTTCACAACGATAATTACGCTATACCTGAAAAATTATGAAATGCAATAATGAGGATTTATATCATTTCTGTTGTAGATTTGACAGCTCTAACAAAGTTCCACTACCAACACCCGCTATGTGGATCTGATTGAATAGAGCCCTTAGTACTGACCCCACATGGGATTTACAACTCACAATCTCTGGACTTGGGGTATGCTGAACTTTCTGCTGCACCACAAGTCTGTGGCGCTCCTCTACACATCTTAGCAAAAGAGTGCACTCTGAACGCTATTTTAGTTATCACTTAATCTGACTATTCTCTCATCATTGATTTAATTTACTTATTTCATCAATTTGAGGGTTTCCTGTATAGTTGTCTAATGTTGGTGGGGCATATTATTCTGGTTTAATGTTACTCCTGAATCACAATGATAAATATAATAGTTATTGACTCAGTTATTGAGTCAATAACTAAACTTAGTTATTGACTCAGACATGGGAACGTACTGTAGCAGGAAGAAAGGAATGCCGTGAACCACAAGGTTGTGAGTTCAAATCCCAGGTGAGTGGACATGTTGAATAATAATTACTGTATAAATGAACATACACAATGTAACTGTGTGTCTAACATGTAAGTTAAAAGCACTGTTTGTGTGTATCCTAATGACTCGTTTTTCTTTGCAGGGCATCACCTGTGAAATCTCATGAAAAAATACATGTGAAAATCCATATGTAAAACTTTCTGTGAAATATCATCATGTGAAATCATGTCAGTTGTACAACTGACTAGGTATCCCTTTTTCCTCAGAAACAGAAAGGAGAGACAAGAGGCATGACCATCCCCCTTTAAACTTTATTAGTTCATCTCATTATTGTTAAGCAAAGCAAAACACCAAATTATGAAGGCATCATTTTCATTTAATAGTACTGTACTCCAATTCATATGGTAATTTATAGTTTCATAGTACTGTACTTTACTGTTATTCATTGGATGTACTGTATAGCATGGAAACACTAAAAATGAATAATTTGTGAATGTATAATTGATAACAACATCGGAAAACAAAATTAAATGCTTTTCGCTCAATTTTCCGAAACCCAGAGAGTAACAGAGTGAATCAATAGAACAAAACATATCAGCCATCACGTTACAGTAGGTAAATACTCAATTACAAATCATCTGCAAGCGATACACCCAAGTATCTGTTAGAAACAGATAATGAAGAAGACATTTGACAATGTGAAATAAGGCAAACTCATTTGATACAATTATTGACAAACTGGTTAAAAGACGATAAGTAGAGAAAAGAGAAAAGAGAGAGGACTATTAAAATGGCTGACTGTTTGACTGTCCCAAATGGCACCCTATTCCCTATATAATGCACTACTTTTGACCGGAGCCCAGAGAGTTAACTATTTAAGGAATACGGTGCCATTCAGGACACAACCCATGTTTGTGAAGTTCTAAGCGATTCCCAGCATGCATTGGGAAGGAAGAAGGAAGGAACCATAATTAATCCGTTGAAAGACTACAAGAAACCAGACATCCTGTAGTTCAAAGTGCTTGTTGGTGCTGATAAGGAGCTCTTTAATGAGCTTGTCTATGTCTCAAGTGGCACCCCCTTCCCTATACCGTGCACTACTTTTGACCAGGGCTCATATGGCTCTAGTGAAAAGTACTGCACTTTATAGGGAAGGGGGTGTCATTTGGGACACAGACTTTGTCTGCAGCTACAGATGCTGCTCTCTGAACATCAGACATTGTCAGAGCATGTGTGTGTGTGTGTGTATGTGTGTGTCTCTCTCTCTCTCTCTCTCTCTCTCTCTCTGTGTGTGTGTATGTTAACATCAGACATGATCAAGCATTAACTCACTGATGAAAGCAAAGCTGCTAGGCTGAGTGATGGAGATGAAATTCTTTTGAAGTGTGTGTGTGTGTGTGTGGTGTGTGTGTGTGTGTGTGTGTGTGTGTGGTGTGTGTGTGTGTGTGTGTGTGTTGTGTGTGTTGTGTGTGTGTGTGTGGTGTGTGTGTGTGTGTGTGTGTGGGTGTGTGCGTGTGTGTGTGTGTGTGTGTCAAGGTATTAGTAGCTGACATCGTGACTAGGGTGGCAAAGCTACCGTAAATTTACCAAAGTTATCAGAATCTTTCAGTAATTTGGTAATTACAGAAAAATGTATGGCAATTTATCTTAACTTTGGACTTTATACTTGAATAACTTTATATATATATATAAAATATATATATATATATATTCATATATAGTATTAATTGTTATATCTGTCCATATTGTCCATGGGTTTCTAGTAGATAGACCATATGGTTCAAGCCTAATTATTGATAAAAGCATCTAATGAACAATGGCATTATTTTCAATTAACTCTGCGACTCTTCCAACTATTCACTTTTCTTCACAACTGTCACCAATTTAACGCCAAAACATTGACACCATATATATATATTGACAAAGTAAAAAGAATTACACTGTGTCAATTTATTTATTTTTAAACCAATTGTATTCATCAGTTTGTGGTTTATATTTAGGATAATGTTTTACAGCTTTGCCATATTTTWAAAATCCCCTTATTTAATTATGTCAAATATTTTACATGTGATAAGACCAGAGATAATTAGACATCTGTAATAATCTAAAGTAGGGCCACTAGCAAGGGCCACTAGAAAGGGGCACTAGATGTCTTGTGATAGATTACATAAAATCCTTGAAAGATACCAACATCCTAGTAGTTTACTGGTAAACGTAGAAAGTTTCCAGTAATATACCCTACCTTTGCAACCCTAATCATGACTAGCTATCGGCGCTGAAACAGCAAGAAATGTGTGACAAGAAGATATGGCAGACACTCTGAACTTGGTATAATGCTGTGATGTACTCCTCTGTGTGTGTGTGAGTCCATGATGTTGCAATGTGCTCCTGCCTCCTCTATGTCAAAGGTATTTTCAAAGACCATGTCAGTCATACACGCAGCAATCAACAGAAGCATAGTAAATGCTGGAAGATGTCATGTTCCGTCTTGTTTTCCACTGCTGAATGTCAGACTGTTAAAACTAGTGATAGACAGACAGACAGACAGACAAGGTGCTGTGTCGGTTCTATGGTGCTTGTTAGAAACAGAGGATGGTGGTGGTATACGGAACACCCAACCTGTAATGTTAACGTCTGCAAACTGGAGCTGGTGCAGCTATTTTGGGTTGGTGAAAGTGGCGTTCTGATATTTTTACAGTCCCATGCTCCCAGAATGTTCTAGACTCTAGACGGAATTTAAGGTTAGATGGAACGCTCCCACAATGTTCTAGACTCTAGATGGAATTTAAGGTTAGATGGAACGCTCCCACAATGTTCTAGATGGAATGTATGGTTAGATGGAACGCTCCCACAATGTTCTAGATGGAATGTAACAGAGATATTATATTTAGGATATTATTAATATTCTCAATATATGCCTCTAGAATGGAACATTAGACTTTCCAACAGAAGGTTTATTCCTCTGGCACTATATGGCTAATATGGGAATGGCTAGTAGTACTGTAGTAGTAGTACTGTAGTAGTAGTAGTAGTAGTAGTACTGTAGTAGTAGTAGTAGTAGTAGTAGTAGTATAGTAGTAGTAGCAGGAATATGAGTGGTAACAGGAGTAGTAGTAGTAGAAGTAGTACTGTAGTAGTAGTAGTATTAGTAGTACTGTAGTAGTAGTAGTAGTAGCAGGAATAGGAGTGGTAGCAGGAGTAGTAGTACTAGTACTGTAGTAGTAGTAGCAGGAATAGGAGCGGTAGTAGTAGTAGTAGTAGTACTGTAGTAGTAGTAGTAGTAGTAGCAGGAATATGAGTGGTAGTAGTAGTAGTAGTAGTAGTAGTAGCAGGAGCAGGAATAGGAGTGGTAGCAGGAGTAGTAGTAGTAGTAGTAGCAGGAGCAGGAATAGGAGTGGTAGCAGGAGTAGGAGTAGTAGTAGTAGGAATAGGAGTAGTAGCAGGAGTGGTAGTGGGAGTTGTAGTAGTAGTAGCAGGAGCAGTAGGAGTAGTAGTAGTAGTAGTAGTAGTAGTTAGATCTAACAGACTGCCAGGTATCGCATCAGTTTGATATGTTACAGTCCTCTATCATGTTTCTTTTTTTACATCCATATTCAAATTTGATCGATGAATCATTTAATGAATGACCGATTCTGTAATAAAGATTGATTGATGATGGATTTCATTGATGACAGATGACATCATTTCATTATAATAAAGATTCAAAAAGTAATTAAAAAGTAATGTAAAATAGGGGAATGAGTTATGTCATGGTGAATGACTCGTTCTTGTGCCTCCGGTCCCCCGGTTTAAGAGGGCATACGGGCACAGGTACTGATGTGGTGGCCCTTTCTTTCTTCACAGTTGGCTGGTTGATTGTCCCTCCTCCTGCTGTTCATTCCTTCTTATCTACAGGATCTGGATGGACAGAAGAAAACAGGAAGAAAATAGTAATAAGAAGAAGTTGATGACACGAGGGTGCAAAAGTAGAGCAACCTTTCCAGAAACACAACAGGGATTGAACCAATCACAGGCAACACAATAGACCTTATTCACACGGTGGACCATGATTGGTGGAGATCCAGGAAGTTGAAGTSCTCCTCATCTACCCCATGATGTTGTTCCAAACTACCCCTCTATTGTGAGTTCCCTAGCACACTATTTATATGGGCCCTGGTGAAAAGTAGTGCACTATATAGGGCAGGGGTATTCAACTCTTACCCTACATAGTCCGGACTGCTGCTGGTTTTCTGTTCTACCTGATAATAAATTGCACAAACATGGTATCCCAGGTCTAAATGAGTCCCTGATTAGAGGGGAACAATGAAGAGAAAAAAGGTCTAGATTTTATTTTGAGGGATATAGGGCAAAGAGTGCCATTTGGGACGAACAGTATCTTGCATAGTGAGACAATAACTTCTTGTGTGTGTTTGAGTTGGGCATTATCTATGGGATTTGGAGGGGAGATAGGAGAGGGTGAGGTAAGACTGCAGGAGAGGGTGTGGAGGCTTGCAGGAGAGGGTGAGGTAAGACTGCAGGAGAGGGTGTGGTAAGGCTGCAAGGAGAGAGGGTGAGTAAGACTGCAGGAGAGGGGTGTGGTAAGGACTGCAGGAGAGGGTGAGGTAGACTGCAGAGAGAGGGTGTGGGTAAGGCTGCAGGAGAGGGTGAGGTAAGACTGAGGGAGGGGTGTGGTAAGGCTGCAGGAGAGGTGAGGTAAGACTGCAGGGAGAGGGTGTGTGAAAGGCTGCAGGAGAGGGTGTGGTAAGGTGCAGGAGAGGGTGGATGGTAAGGCTGGCAGGAGAGGGTGGGGTAAGACTGCAGGAGAGGGTGAGGTAAGGCTGCAGGAGAGGGTGAGGAAAGGCTGCAGGAGAGGGTGGGTGCAGGAGTGGCAGGAGGGAAGTGCGAGGTAGAGAAGACTGCAGAGAGGGTGTGGTAAGTATCTGCAGGTAGAGGGTGCAGAAGGCTGCAGGAGAGGTGAGGAGGCTGCAGAGCGGATGGGAAGCATCTGTCAGGAGAGGGTGTGGTAAGGCTGCAGGAGAGGGTGAGGTAAGAGCTGCAGGAGAGGGTGTGAAGACTGTCAGGGAGGGGTTGGTAGGCTGCAGGAGAGGTGAGGAAAGGCTGCAGGGAGAGGGTAAGGTAAAGACTGGCCTGGAGAGGGTGTGTAAAGGTCTGCAGAGGAGGGTGAAGGAAAGGCTGCAGGGAGAGGGCGATGATAAGGCGTCGCAGGAGAAGGGTGAGGTAAAGGCTCGGGAGAGGGTCGAGGAAAGGCTGCAGGAGAGGGTGAGGTAAGGCTGCAGGAGAGGGTGAGGAAAGGCTGCAGGAGAGGTGAGGTAGGCTGCAGGAGAGGGGTAGGTAAGGCTGCAAGAGGGTGAGGTAGAGATGGTGAGGAGAGGGCGGAGGAAAAGGCTGCAGGAGGGGTGAGGTAAGGCTGCAGGAGAGGGTGAGGAGAGTAGGAGGCTGCAGGAGAGGGTGAGGTAAGGCTGAAGGAGAGGGTGGAGAAGGCTGCAGGAGAGGGTGAGGAAGTGCAGGAGAGGGGAGGTAAGCTGCGCAGGAGAGGGTAGGAAGCTGGCAGGGGAGTGTGAAGGCAGACAAGCACATAAGGAAGGCGGGCTGTCCAGTTAGGCAGGCACACACACATGACAGATAGACAGACCAGGAGAGACAGGCAGGAGGCAGCAGGCAGGCAGAGGCAGACAGACGACAGGACAGACGCAGGGCAGGCCGACAGAACAGACAGACAGACAGACAGACAGACAGACAGACAGACAGACAGACAGACAGACAGACAGACAGACAGACATGCCCATGTGCTCTGTTGGCTGATATTTTTTGTGTTTATATAGGACCTCCCGCCCACCTACCGTCAACCAATTATGTCAATGCGGAACTATACGGAGCCCTCCGCATTGTTACAACATTTGGGAGGCGCACAGCGATGCGGTACGGAGCTCGATTTGTCCWCTGCATGCCTCCGGAGGCTCCGCATGTGCGTCACACCCTCCATTGAAACCTCCGACCACATTTTCGGATCAAGCATAACTTGGCTTTAAGGGTGTCATTTTACATGCTAAAAGAGCACACCTGATTAAACTTTTCAATTATCACAATAATAACACCTATGGAATTTTAACTATATAATTTGGCTGACTAGAATTTAAAAAACTATAAGGTTCTTCAAAACAATCTACAAAGAACCTTTGAGATTGAAGAAAGTTCTTTATAGAACCATTTTACAAAAAGGTTCCATAAAGAACCATAAATAAGGGTTCTGTATCGCCCCAAAAAGGGTTGTAACCATAGCGGAACCCTTTTTTGGTGCTGTATAGAACCTTTTTTTAATGGTTCTTTATAGGACCTTAGGACATTTTTCTTTATAGCACCATAAAGGTTCCATATTGAACCTTATGAGCATGGTTCTTTATAGAACCTTCAAAAAAAGGATCCATACAACACCAAAAAGTGATCTGCTATAGTTACAAGTCCCCCCAAAATTATTTGGCACTATGTTGATTTATTTTGCTGTGCACTGCGGCTGCGTCCCAAAAGGCACCTTATTCCATACATAGGGCATTACTAATGACCAGGGCCCGTACACCGGATGTCACATACACCGGATGGGTGCAATGAAATGTGTTGTTTTACAGGGCCAGCCATAGTAGGACAGCGCCCCTGGAGCAAATTAGGGTTAAGGGTTTTCACCTTGTCGGCTTGGTTATTCAAACCAGCAGTCTTTCGGTTACTAGCTTAATGTCAAATGACATGCAGAAACATTACATTGGGCCCTCAATGGAGACCTGGATATGGCAACATGGCAGCAGTATTGTATCTTATCAAATATGATTTATCAGTATCYGTGTTCCAAATGGCATTATATTCCCTACACAGTGCACTAAATAGGGAATAAGGTACCATTTTGGACACAGTCATGATTTATCAGCATTATTATTGCCCCAGCAGTTAATGTCGCTTCCGAGTTAAGTTAATATACAATCCAAATGTGATTTATTAAACTGTGTGATAGTTGAGTGTGTAGGTAATTCATCACAGTCAATCTCCTAAGGCTCGCTTTCACATACAGTATTTACCAAAATATCAGGGTCACTACTGGGAGAGGGGAAGAGGGGAGTATGGGAGAGGAGAGAAGAGAGGACATGAGACGAATTAGAAATGCACAGTTGGCCTGAGTAAACAGATAGAAAGAGAGAAAGAGAGAGGAGAGAAGAGAGCAAGATGGAGAAAGATGGAGAAAGATAGAAAGAGGTAGAGTGATAGACAGAAAGAGGTAGAGGGATAGACAGAAAGAGGTAGAGTGATAGACAGAAAGAGGTAGAGAAGGATAGACAGAAAGAGGTAGAGTGATAGACAGAAAGAGGTAGAGAGGGATAGACAGAAAGAGGTAGAGTAGACAGAAAGAGGTAGAGTGATAGACAGAATAAGAGGTAGAGAGGGAAGTAAAGAACAGAAAGAGAGAGATAACAGAAAGAGGTAGGAGGATAGACAGAAAGAGGTAGAGAGGGATAGACAGAAAGCAGAGAGAGGGATAGACAGAAAGCAGTAGAGAGGGATAGACAGAATGAGGTAGAGGATAGACAGAAAGAGGTAGAGAGGGATAGACAGAAAGAGGTAGAGTGATAGACAGAAAGAGGTAGAGAGGGATAGACAGAAAGAGCGGATAGAGTGATAGACAGAAAGAGGTAGAGGGA
>NC_036858.1:60395913-60434638 GCF_002910315.2 Salvelinus sp. IW2-2015
TATAGACAGAAAGAGGTAGAGATAGAATGAAAAGAAGGTAGATGATAGAACAGAAAAGAGGTAGTAGAGTGATAGACAGAAAGAGTAGAGAGGGATAGACAGAAAGAGGTAGAGTGTAGACAGAAAGAGGTAGAGAATAGACAAAGAGTAGAGATGATAGACAAAAAAGTAGAGAGGATAGACAGAAGAGGTAGAGGATAGACAGAAAGAGGTAGAGAGGATAGAACAGAAGAGGTAGAGATAACAGAAAGAGTAAGAGGATAGACAGAAAAGAGATAAGGGAGTAGACAAAGAGTAGAAGGATAACAGAATAGCAGTAGAGAGGATAACAAAAGCAGTAGAGAGGGATAGACAGAATGGATAGAGAGGATAGACAGAAAGAGAAGAGAGGGATAGACAGAAAGAGGTAGAGAGGATAACAGAAAGAGTAGAGTGATAGACGAGGAAACAAGAGTAGAGTGATAGACAGAAAGACGTAGAGAGGATAGACAGAAAGGTCGAGAGGGTTAAGACAGAAAGAGGTAGATGATAGACAGAAAGCAGTAAGGATAGACAGAAAGGGTAGAGATAACAGAAAGAGTAGATGATAGAAGAAAAGAGAGAGTGATAGACAGAAAGAAGTAGAGTATAGACAGAAAGAGGTGAGAGGATAGACAGAAAGAGGTAGAGTGATAGAAAACAGAAGAGGTAGAGAGGAGGTTAGACAGAAAGAGGTAGAGTGATAGACAGAAAGAGTAGAAGAGGGATAGACAGAAAGAGGTAGAGAGGGATAGACAGAAAGAGTAGAGAAAGACAGAAAGAGGTAGAGTGATAGACAGAAAGACGTAGAGAGGATAGACAGAAGCAGGTAGAGAGGATAGACAGAAAGGGGTAGAGTGATAGACAGAAAGAGGTAGAGAGGGATAGACAGAAAGCAGTAGAGAGGGATAGACAGAAAGAGGTAGAGATAAACAGAAGAGGTAGAAGGATAGACAGAAAGAGGTAGAGAGGGATAGACAGAAAGAGGTAGAGTGATAGACAGAAAGAGGTAGAGAGGGATAACAGAAGAGGTAGAGGATAGACAGAAAGAGGTAGAGGATAGACAGAAAGAGGTAGAGAGGATAGACAGAAAGTCAGTAGAGAGGGATAGACAGAAAGCAAAGTAGAGAGGGATAGACAGAATGAGATAGAAGGATAGACAGAAAGAGGTAGAGAGGGATAGACAGAAAGAGGTAGAGTGATAGACAGAAAAGAAGGTAGAGAGGAGAGATAGACAGAAAGAGGTAGAGTGATAGACAGAAAGAGGTAGAGGGATAGACAGAAAGAGGTAGAGTGATAGACAGAAAGAAGGTAGATGATAAACAGAAAAGTAGAGAGGATGACAGAAAGAGCTAGAGAGGATAGAAAAGATAGAGTGATAAAGGAAAGAAGTAGAAGAGGATAGACAGAAAGAGTAGAGTGATAGACAAAAAGGTAGAGAGGGATAGACAGAAAAAGGTAGAGTGATAGACAGAAAGAGTAGAGAGGGATAGCAGAAAAAAAGTAGAGTGATAGACAGAAAGAAGATAGAGTATAACAGAAAGAGTAGAGGATAGACAGAAAGAGGTAGAGTGATAGACAGAAAGAGTAGAGTGAGATAGACAGAAAGAGGTAGAGATGTGATAGACAGAAGAGGTAGAGTGATAGACAGAAAAGAGGTAGAGAGATAGACAGAAAGGGGTAGAGAGGATAGACAGAAAGAGTAGAGATAGACAGAAAGAGGTAGAGGATAGACAGAAATAGTAGAGTGATAGACAGAAAGAGAGTAGAAGGATAGACAGAAAGAGGTAGAGTGATAGACAGAAAGAGTAGAGAGGATAGACAGAAAGAGGTAGAAGGATGGACAGAAAGCAGTAGAGGAGAGACAGAAGAGGTAGAGGATAAACAGAAAGAGGTAGAGTATAGACAGAAAAGGTAGAGGGATAACAGAAAGAGGTAGAGGGATAGACAGGAAAGAGTATAGAGGGATAGACAGGAAAGAGGTAGAGAGGTAGACAGAAAAGAGGTAGAGGATAGACTGAAGAGTAAGGATAGACATAAAGAGGTAGAGAGAAGACAGAAAGAGGTAGAGGGAAACAGAAAGAGGTAGAGTGATAGACAGAAAGAGGTAGAGGGATAGACAGAAAGAGGTAGAGAGAGGAGAGACAAAGGTAGGAATAAACAGAAAGAAGGTAGAGTATAAACAGAAAGAGGTAGAGGGATAGACAGAAGAGGTAGAGAGGTTAGACAGAAAGAGGTAGAGGGATAGACAGAAAGAGGTAGAGTGATAGACAGAAAGAGTAGATGATAGACAGAAAGAGGTAGAGGGATAGACAGAAGAGGTAGAAGGATAAACAGAATGAGGTAGAGGGATAGACAGAATTAGGTAGAGGGATAGACAGAATGAGTAGATGAATAGACAGAAAGAGGTAGAGAGATAGACAGAATGAAGTAGAGGATAAACAGAATGAAGTAAGATAGACAGAATGATAGAGGATAGACAGAATGAGGTAAGATGATAGACAGAAAGAGTAGAGATGACAGAAAAGAGATGATAGACAGAAAAGTAGAGGATAGCAGAAAGATAGAGTGATAGACAGAAAAGGTAGAGGGATAGACAGAAAGAGGTAGAGTGATAGACAGAAAGAGGTAGAAGAGGGATAGACAGAAAGAGGTAGAGGGATAAAACAGAAAGAGGTAGAGCGATAGACAGAATGAGGTAGAGAGTGATAGACAGAAAGAGGTAGAGGATAGACAGAAGAGGTAGAGTGAGAGACAGAAAGAGTAGAGTGATAGACAGAAAGAGTAGAGATAGAAGAGTAATGAAGACAGAAAGAGGTAGAGAGGGATAGACAGAAAGAGGTAGAGAGGATAGACAGAAAGAGGTAGAGAGGGATAGACAGAAAGTAGAGAGAGTATAGACAGAAAGAGTAGAGAGGATAGACAGAAAGAGTAGAGTGATAGACAGAAAGAGTAGAGGATAGACAAAAGAGGGAGAGGGATAGACAAAAAGAGGTAGAGAGGGATAGACAGAAAGAGGTAGAGAGGGATAGACAGAAAGAGGTAGAGGGAAAGACAGAAAGAGTAGAGGGTTAAACAGAAAGAGTAGAGAGTGAAAGACAGAAAGAGTAGAGAGTGAAAGACAGAAAGAGTAGAAGAGGGATAGACAGAAAGAGGTAGAGGGTTAAACAGAAAGAGGTAGAGAGTGAAAGACAGAAAGAGGTAGAGAGTGAAAGACAGAAAGAGGTAGAGAGATAGACAGAAAGAGTAGAGGGTTAAACAAAAGAGGTAGAGAGTGAAAGACAAAAAGAGGTAAGAGGATAGACAGAAAGAGGTAGAGGGTTAAACAGAAAGAGGTAGAGATAGACAGAATGAGGTAGAGGGTTAAACAGAAAGAGTAGAGGAAAGACAGAAAGAGGTAGAGAGTGAAAGACAGAAAGAGGTAGAGGATAGACAGAATGAGTAGCGGATAGACAGAAAGAGGAAGTGAGTGAAGGAGGGTGAAGCTAAATACTGACAGATGCCAGGCATCCCTACTCAATGCTGAGGGTACTCAGACTGATGTGAATTTTTATTAAACAGCTGTGGTTGCTAATAAGAAACCAGATCAATGAAGATGACCAGGGAGAGAGTGTGTGTCTGTGTGTGTGTTTGTTGAGAGTGTGTGTGCTGAATGATGTGTGTGTGTGTGTGTGTGTGTGTGTGTTGTGTGTGTGTGTGTGTGTGTGTGTGTGTGTGTGTGTGTGTGTGTGTGTGTGTGGTGTGTGTGTGTGTGTGAGAGCCTCCGATGCCAACTTACCTTTGGACGGAGTGCTGTCGGTTTCAGTTGGGTCAGATCCTTCCAAGCTCTCGACTTTAACATTTATTTCATAGACAGCCAGAAAGGAGGACAGAGTGAAGAGAGAGAGAGAGAGAGAGAAGAGAGAGAGAGAGAGAGAGAGAGAAGAGAGAAGAGAGAGAGAGAGAGAAAGAAGAGAAGAGAGGGAAGAGGAGAGAGAGGAGAAATAGAGAGAAAAAAGAGAAAGAGAACAAGATAGACGAGAGAGTGAGAGAGAGAGAGAGAGAGAGAGAGAGAGAAGAGAGAGAGAGTGAGAGAGTGAGTGAGAGAGAGAGAGAGAGAGAGAGAGAGGAGAGGAGAGAAATAGAGAGAAAGAGAGACACAGAGGAAGAGCGAGAGAGTGAGAGAGAGGAGGAGAAGAGATTACAATCACAGCTTTCTATCTCTGAGATTCTATGGGCAGGATATTGAAGGATACTAAAAGACAACCACTCATCATCACTCAGACCCCCAACATGTCTTATACCAACTGACTGAGCAGACACATGGGGAAGTTTGATCATGGTCATAACACCCACAAATAGGCCTATACATTTCTGTAAATGTAGGATACTAACATATACTTGTAGGCAACTCTCAGAGCCTCTGCATCAGACTGGAGTCAGACACTCTTGACTCTTTCCTCTTCCCCTGTGTAACCAATTTCCTCTTCCCCTGTGTAACCAATTTCCTCTTCCCCTGTGTAACCTATTTACTCTTCCCCTGTGTAAGGTCTTTTCTCTTCCCCTGTATAACCTCTTGTGTCAGAGGTGTAAAGTGAAATGTATACATTATTAAATTACATTAAATGTACATGAAATCAAATACTCACGTTCACTAGCGCTGGTGTCTATCTCCATCTCTTTCACCGTATCCTTCTCCTTGTCTTTCTCCTTCTCTTTCTCCTTCTCCTTCTCCTTCTCCTTCTCTTTCTCCTTCTCCTTCTCCTTCTCCTTCTCTTTCTCTTTCTCTTTCTCCTTCTCCTTCTCCTTCTCTTTCTCCTTCTCCTTCTCTTTCTCTTTCTCTTTCTCCGTATCCTTTTCTTTCTCCGTATCCTTCTCTTCAGGTTCTGCATTAGAAAGAATTGAACACACAAACACAAACACAGTTAAAAGGCTAGGGGGCAGTATTTTCGTTTTTGGCTAAAAAACGTACCCATTTGAAACTGCCTATTTCTCAGCCCCCGAAACTAGAATATGCATATAATTGTCAGATTATGATAGAAAACACTCTRAAGTTTCCAAAACTGTCAAMATTTTGKCTGTGAGTTAAACAGAACTGATATTGCAGGCTAAAACCTGAGGAAAATCCAATCAGGAAGTGCCCCTGTTTTTGAAACMTMTCTGTTCCTATGCATCCCTATTGCCCATTTAAAGGGATATCAACCAGACTCCTTTTTCTATGGCTTCCCTAAGGTGTCAACAGCCTTTAGACATAGTTTCAGGCTTTTATTTTGAAGAATGAGCATGAACGACCACATTGCGTAAGTGGATAGGTGGGGGCTCTCAGAGTGAGTTGTGCGCAAAAGRGAAAGGCAGCCATTGTTACTCSCGGTCCTAGTGAAAAGCCGACTGTCCCGGTTGATATATTATCGAATAGATATTTGAAAAACACCCTGAGGATGGATTATAAACAACGTTTGACATGTTTCTGTGGACATTATGGATATCATTTGGAATTTTTGTCTGCGTTGTCGTGACCGCTCTTTCCAGTGGATTCCTGGGCATAACGCACCAAACTAACGGAGGTATTTGGATATAAAAAATATTTTTATGGAACAAAAAAGGAACATTTGTTGTCTAACTGGGAGTCTCGTGAGTGAAAACATCCGAAGATCATCAAAGGTAAACGATTAATTTGATTGCTTATCTGATTTTCGTGACCAAGTTACCTGATGCTAAGTGTACTTATTGTTTTGTCGAGCGATCGATAAACTTACACAAACGCTTGTATTGCTTTCGCTGTAAAGCATAATTTCAAAATCTGAGACGACAGGTAGATTAACAAAAGGCTAAGCTATGTTTTGCAATATTGCACTTGTGATTTCATGAATATGAATATTTTCTAGTAATATTATTTACCTGTGGCGCTATGCTACGCTATGCTATTCAACGTTGCTGATGACAATTATCCCGGWTCCGGGATGGGTGGTTCAGAAAGGTTAAACAATCATACAAATTGAGTTCTCTTTAAATTACTTTGTTGCTTTGGACATAATTTGCTTACAATGGATAAAATTGCATTTAATTTTTTTTWATTTTTTTATTTGATCCCCTTTTCTCCCCAATTTTCGTGGTATCCAATCGCTAGTAATTACTATCTTGTCTCATCGCTACAACTCCCGTACGGGCTCGGGAGAGACGAAGGTCGAAAGCCATGCGTCTGGTGGCGCAGTGCCCTAGACCACTGCGCCACCCGGGAGGCCCGATAAAATTGCATTTTGAATGTAGATGATGAATGCAACAAGTGTGTACACACTGTTCCGTGTAGCTCCTTGTTTGTAACAACTCTGTGCTTACAGTAATACAGGCATCAGAACAGAAAAGTCAGAACAGTCTCAAATGGCACCCTATTCGCTATATAGTGCATTACTTTTGGCTCTGGTCAATATTGGGACCCCCGATCCCTCCTGTCCAGTATTTCTGTTATATCTGGAGTATTTCTCCTCTCTTATCTGGTATCCTGTGTGAATTTAAGTATTCTCTCTCTCCCTCCCTCCCTCTCTCCCTCTCTCTCTCTCTCTGAGGACCTGAGCCCTAGGACCATGCCTCAGGACTACCTGGCCTAATGACTCCTTGCTGTCCCCAGTCCACCTGGTCGTGCTGCTGCTCCAGTTTCAACTGTTCTGCCTGCGGCTATGGAACCCTGACCTGTTCACCGGACGTGCTACCTCGTCCCAGACCTGCTGTTTTCAACTCTCTAGAGACAGCAGGTGCGGTAGAATGATTGGCTATGAAAAGCCAACTGACATTTAGTCCTGAGGTGCTGACCTGTTGCACCGTCTACAACCACTGTGATTATTATTATCTGACCCTGCTGGTCATCTATGAACATTTGAACATCTTGGACATGTTCTGTTATAATCTCCACCCGGCACAGCCAGAAGAGGACTGGCCACCCCTCAGAGCCTGGTTCCTCTCTAGGTTTCTTCCTAGGTTCCAGTCTTTCTAGGGAGTTTTTCCTAGCCACCCTGCTTCTACATCTGCATTGCTTGCTGTTTGGGGTTTTAGGCTGGGTTTCTGTATAGCACTTTGTGACATCTGCTGATGTAAAAAGGGCTTTATAAATAAATGTAATTGATTGATTGATGTGAAATTTGTAATTGAAATCGCTTTTCGCATATGAAATAGCTGTTTTCAGATATTGAGCTGAGATTTTCACATGTAATACATTTTGAGTTGACATGTTAATACTACTTCTTCACATGTGAGGTGAATAACATGTTTTTACCTCATGTGAATTGTGGATTCGGATGTGAAATTTGCAGTTTCACATGTGGAATAGCTTTTTCTCATGTGAAAAACTTTCACATAAATCTCCTGTAAGCGATTCTACAAAACAGAGCCTTATACTACGAATGTAGTCTAAGTAGTTAGTGAAGTAACTTCGTTCAACTCTGAGTTCAGATAACCCGTACCACGAAAGTACGTACCTTCTAGCAGGTATATTTCTATGGCAAAGAATCCTTCAGAACTAACATGCTCCGGGGCAGACAAACTAACGTCTTACTACATTTATCCTGCATTTCTAATTCAAATTTAATGTTGCTGCAGGATTCCTGCTGTAGCAAACAGACTCAAATTAAGATCCTACATCTGTAAATGGCAGCTTCACATTTACATTTTTCACAAGGAGACAACGGAGGGTACTTAAAGCATCAAAGTGGCTCATGCCTGGAAATTCAATGCCTTCCTAAAGAGTCCCACTTCAAACAGAGACAAAACAAGTGTGAGGAGAGAGATGAAAAGAGAGGAAGGAGAGAGAGAGAGAGAGAGAGAGAGGAGAGAGTGATGAGAGAGATAGAAAATTAATTACAGAATGCAGTCCTGAGGCAGCATGAGCAAAGAAGCTCCCCTTGTCGTCATCTCTCCACCTCCCCCTAACTATCAGCAGTCACACAGGCCCCTCTCCTCCTTTACTCCCTTTCTCCTCCACTACCTCACTCCCAAAGCAACCCCTTGCTGCCTTTTCATCCTCAACCCCGGCTCCAAACAAATTGTGCTGTAAAAACATCTTGTCTCCTCCAGACCTCCCAAGGCACCCACTCTTTTCCCCAGGCATCTCAACAATGATGTAAACAAATGCAGGTCCTCAGCAGTGTTGGAAAACAGTGTATTATTTCAAACTGTTATTCATATTTTTTGGGTCATTTTAGCAGATGCTCTTATCCAGAATGACTTACAGGAGCAATTATGGTTAAGTGCCTTGCTCGGTTACTGGCACAACACTCTTAACTGCCAACAACCTACTGTAGCTGTTTCTACCAGACCTGGGTTCTAATACTATTTGAAATCTTTTAAATCCTTTATAGGCCCAGTGCAGTCAAAATTCAGTTTTTCCTGTGATTTGTGTCATATTGTACAACAGCTGATGAAACTAACACTGTAAAAGTGTAAAGAAAATTAGATCAGTGTTATTTCCTGATAGTTGCTGGTTGAAAATACAATCTACACAGGACCTTCTAATGAGCAGGTTTTGCATGGGTGGAGTTTTGACTTGCAGCTGTTTTTATCTCAATATCAAATAATTTCTGGGTAACAATTAAGTACCGTAATGTACATTTTTTCCATTAGAAACATTTATAATAATAATAATAATTTTAAAAATGCTTCTTAGCAAAGAGCAATTTCTCAAGCAAGAATTTAGCTTGGACTGTCACCATGCAGGCTAAAACTCCATCCACTGAAAACAGGCAGACATTACAGACAGTCTTTTCAAACAGCTCTTACACTAAAAGGTCATTATCATAATTTTCTAAATGTAACAATATTATTCTAACCTCATAGTATGGACATATAGAACGTTTCAGGTTTTTGACTTCACTGGGCCTTTAATATGTAAGGAATAATCAACAAGGGACTATGCGCTCTGTGGAAAATAATGCATGACGTGGAACGTGTGTGCCACAACACGCTAGCATGACACTAACCTTCCAGGGAGTTGAAACATTTTCAGCGTCGGGGAGTAGTGAACTACATGTAGTTCAACTAGTAATTAAACTACATTTTGCAGTAGCTTGGTGGTAGTTTAACTAAATTCAAATCTTGACAGTGTTTCAGTAGTTAATTACTTTAACACACTACTTTTTTGCTAAAAGAAAAGACAATATGGATGAAGTAGGCAAGAATGTCCTTTCTTTTTCGGCATCAGACCTGACTTATTCTCAGTTGAAACATAGTTTTTGTGTTTAAAGGCCAAATTACACATTTGGTTAACATCTGACTACAGAGTGATGTCTATGATATTTGAGATTTATATATGATAATTTTTCACGCAGTAGTTTTAGTGTAACTCAACTTCTTCCACTGGGATGTAATTGGTAGCTTTTAAACAATATTTTCAGAGTAGCTTCCCCAACAATGATTATTCTCCACAGGTAGGAAACCGGTTAGAGCGTTGTGAAAGGTCGGAAGTTTAAATCACAGAGCCGACAAGGTGAGAAATCTGTTGAGGTGCACTTGAGCAAAACACTTAACCCTAATTGCTCCAAGGTTGCCGTTGACAATGGCAGACCCTGGCTGTGACCCCACTCTCTGAGGGTGTCTCAGGGGGAGTTGGGATATAGAGCCCTGAGATGATTATCCCGATAATACCACAGCTATAATGTGTTCATTTGAGGGTAGGAATGTGTTCGACATCCACTGAAGTAGCTTGCAAGTTTACTAGATAGCTACAGTAGTTGCCTTGGTAACCAAACAAACAGACTTGCTAGCTTAGCTAACCAAACCATCAGTCCTGCTAGCTTGCTATTAAGAAAATCGAATTCAACAATGCCAATAATATTTTCAATTCTATTTTTGCTTTCAAAAGCAGCTCAAACATAGAACATGTCAAAATGAACTTCATAGCCATTGAATATTGCCGTGCATTATAGAGAAATAATGCAAGTTCTTGAATGCCCTTCAAGCCAATCAGAAACGAGTATTCAACAAGGCCAGAGGGGGTGTGGTATATGGCCAATATATCAAGGCTAAAGGCTATTCTTATGTACGATGCAACACGCAGTGCCTGGATACAGCCCTTAGCCGTGGTATATTAGCCATATACCACAAACCCCCGAGGTGACTTATTGCAAATATAAACTGGTTACCAACGTAAATAGTAGACCTGTGGTATATGGCCTGATATACCACGGTTGTCAGCCAATCAGTATTCAGGGCTTGAACCACCCAGTTTATAAAGATCATTAACAAAGAGAGTTCCAAACCTCTCTGCCAATTCATGGGTTGCATATTTCGTCACAATAGTTTTTTGAACATTTATTTTGTACTGATGCCCATCTGAGCATTCTACTCAAAGCATCGTCAATGAGCTCCGATGAAGATTTAATCAAAAGTGCATTACAGTGGCTTGGAAATACAATGGCATTCAAAAGGAGGCACATAATTAGTAGGAAACCGTTTGTCATCATTTTGATGTCGCCAGATTGACTTTAGATGCAGTATTACGTTAGCTAGTTAACTACGATTGAGAGGTCACCGGATTTTAGCTAGCTACCGTTAGCATTGCTAGCTATTTTTTACAAACTTTGTAAGCTAATGACAACATTGCCATTTCGAAAGTAAATTTGATGACATGATAATGCTGTTGTTTCCTAGTGCCGTGTCTTTGGCATCATTAAACTGAAGACTTATTTATCAAATAACTCTCTGTAATTATTATTACGCGATTAAACTGATTAATCATATAACTGTAATTAACTAGGAAGTCGGGGCACCAAGGAAAATATTCAGATTACAAAGTTATAATTTTCCTAATATAACTTCCAGATATTTAATATCTGATCAATTAGTCTTCAAATTAATGAATTATTATTTATCTCACGTCAGTCTCATTCCAAATGTCGTAAATTGTTGGTTATCTGCACGAACCCAGTCTTCACTATGAGTCATCCATACATCAATTGTCTTAAAATATTTATTTACTAACTAAGTACTCACAGAAATGCATAACAAACAGTAGATATGGTTACAAAGAAATGATAGCGGATGTGCCCTAGTGGGCTAAATCGGCATCGCGGCTTGGTGTACAAAAGGGAAGTTGGGGTCGCCTGAGATAAGACAACACACAGTTGATAATTATAACAATTGAAATCCTAATCCTTTGCACATGAACGCTCACTCATTCGGGAACAATTGCAATCAATATATATATTTACGCTCAGTGTGTCGTCGGGATCTCTGTTGAAAAGTTTGTTTCTGTTGGAGAGTTTGTCCGCTCTCTCTCTCTCTCTCTCTGTCTGTCGTGGTTAGAATGGATGGTTCAGAGTGACATTCATTCATATCGTTATAGATAGATGTTTCGGCGATTGTCGGTCTTCGCGTTCAATGATACCGAATTCCTAGCTGCAGACTAGTAATTAATATCAAAGACTTCTTATTCTGTCGGTATCGATAGTCTAAGAGTTTAACCATGTGGTATGGTTAAAAGATTCAGCCATCTACTCAAACCTTAGCTTATACTCAGGTTTATGGTCTCTACTCAAACCTTGGCCCTCTCGTTATCGAGGTAAGCTGGTCTCCTCTCAAACCTTGGCCATCTCGTTATCGAGGTAAGCTGGTCTGGGGATAGAAAACCCGGGTGGGGGTTTTATTCGGAAGAGCAGAAAAGGGTCTGTCCCAGGACGCAAGACCATAACTGTGCTCATGGGCAGTCCTCTGATTAGTTAAACTCCAAAGGGAATTGGAGTTTCCTTCAATAAACAGTCCAAAATCACATTACACAATTTCACAAACAGTATCATCCTCACTCATTCATCTCATACAACAATTAGATGTAAGCCTCATATCTGAGGCTATTGTATAAACAGCGTGATGGTAATGTGGACGTATTTTCTCTCATGAGTTTCACAAAATTGTACCAAACGGACCAGTTCGTAGCTGGATTCTTCACCGATCTTTTATACCTTCTCCAGAACATAAATGTTGTTCGGTTCTCCAGTTCTGTGAGGTGGAAGAAATTCCTTTGTTCTGTCTATGAAAACTCACTCTCTCTCTATACTGTGGCCATGAGGAGATAATCTCCTCCAGGAATTTACGACCTGAGGTCGCAGCAGCCTGAGTGTAGGAGACAGAGAGAGGGGGATGGTGCTCGCTGTACCCAAAGAGGGCAACGTCATGACACTACTAAACATTTGACTACTTTAGCAATTTCCTCGTATTTCCAGGCACTTTAGTGTGTTTTAGACTAAACAGTCATTAGCCTCAGTCTAGAATGACTGGGCTTATCACAACTTTAGGGCACCACTATCGTGCCGCCGATAGAGGGCAGCTTGAAAACGTTCATAACAATGGCATGACGCGACCGAGTGACGGAGGTGCAACCTATGAATAACAGGTCGTTTTCAGATTCCATACTCCTCCCCCTCCCCACTCAGATCACTCCCAGACAGTCCTAGCAAAATTCTTGCTTGAGAAGTAAGATCAGCATACCCCAAATCCAGAGGTTGGGAGATCAAATCTCAAATGGGGTCATATTGAGAAGTCAGCACTAAGTAATCATGCCAAATGTTTAAACTATTTTAGCTGAGCAGCATACCGCTTACCTTAAAACCCCCATACCATTTCATTACTTGCCTTACAAATAAAAACTTAAACTGTGCAGTTTCACATGTGAAAATTACAATTAGAGTTCACATGTTAACATCTTTTCACATGTGAGGAGAATAACATGTTTTCACCTCACGTGAATTGCAGTTTCACATGTGAAAACCTAACTCTCATGTTTTCAAATGTGTAGTTTCATGTTATTACATGTTGCTTTTACATGCTGTCACATGTTATTACATTAACTTCACATAAGATCACGTGGTTTTTCCGTAAGGTCATGCCTGGATGCCTCAAAACTATTTAATACATTAAACAAGGTTTTCATGGTTTTCCATGTAATGTATGTCTTCATCAACAAACAAACCAGTTCTCTCAGAGAGCCATCCATTATAGTGGAATATAGAATCCCTGGATGCTTGGAGTTAGTCTGCATCTTTCGGCATGGCTGCCTTCTTAAAGCAGGCTTTACAAATCAAGAGTTCTCCTGGATTTTGCAGATCAATCATCACATTCTGCTTCTGTCTCTCTCTCGCTCCCTTTCTTTCTCTCCCTTGCTCTCACCCTTTGTCGGTCTCTCTCTGTCTGTCTTTCTCTCTCTCTCTTTATCTGTCCTACTCCCTTCTGTCTGCTGCCAGTGGAGAAGCAGCAATGACAGGCGAGGAAGGACAAAGCAATGATTCCATTCCACCACAGCCACCGCCTTGTCTCGCGCTGACGGAGAGAGAGCAAGAGAGCTGGCGGGAGTAAATGAAACTGTGCAAGACACCTTTTCAAAAGTCTTTATATTACTCCCTCCCCACTATAATCAAAGAAGCAGGTTTGTCACCCAAATCATCTCCATACTTGTTCACCTACCATGAGGAATTGGTACAAAGACACACTTACAGATAAGTACACATGGGTATATACCTCGGTATTACGTTCATATGGACAATAGACAGAGAATTACCCCAGAGGGACAAAATATGCAGTTGAATTGAATGGAATTGAATTCACTAGTTTACATGCTGTATTTCAAGGTCAGCACATTAAAGGAAGTGTGGAATGTGGTAATATTGTATACTGCGGTGGTACACAGCATCCTTCTACTTGTCAGCCTTTTAAAATGAGAGAGCTAAGAGCGTCCCTGTATAACATTGCAGAACTGGCCTTATTCCAGATCCCTCTCCTCTCCTCCCAGGTAATAACATCAGAACCCAAGAGCCCTGGTGGCACTTTCTCCTCCTAATAACCACCGTTGATGAAAACCCAACACAAACCAAAAAATAAATAGAATTTAAATTGATTCTGCTCCACAGCCCCCTCTGCCACCCCCGCCGCCCTACGGATCCCAGAGAAAGAGAGACAGAGACCTAGACAGAGAATGAGACAGAGACAGAGACAGAGACAGAGACAGAGACCTAGACAGAGAATGAGACAGAGACAGAGACAGAGACAGAGACAGAGACAGAGACAGAGACAGAGACAGAGACAGAGACAGAGACAGAGACAGAGAAATACATTTATTGGCCCAATAGCTACATCATTAAAAGCACAAACTTGACATAACGGGCCTAGAAAGTTAGAACCAAGCCTCCCTCCTCGTCCACTGTACCCCCCTGACGCCCCACACCCCTACAACGTCCTCCAGATGGTTCACCAGCCCCCCAGTGGTGCAGCAGTCTAAGGCACTGCATCTCAGTGCTAGAGACAGCACTACAGACCCTGGTTCGATTCCAGGCTGTATCACAACCGGTCGTGATTGGGAGTCCCATAGGGCGGCGCACAATTAGCCCAGCGTTGTCCAGGTTAGGGTTTGGCCGGGGTAGACTGTCATTGTAAATAAGAATTTATTCTTAACTGACTTGCCTATTTAAATAAAGGTAAAAAAATATATATACACATGCTGCAGCATGAGCCCACACCAGCCCCAGCAGCATGGGTCTGTACACCCTGCCCCCTACATATCAGTTCTTCTACACTGAAATGTCAAAAGTGTGTATCTCTGTTCTGTGATTTTGGATAGATAGATGGATGAGTGAGAGAAAGAGAGAGAGAGAATGCTGTGCTGAGAGCTGACAGTATAAGGGTCATCGTTTAAGGGGGAGGAGAAAGAGGAGGGAGCATGATGTGGGTAGAAACACATAAATGAGGTGGAGAAAAACAGGCATCTGTCTGGCTGGAGAAGGAGAATTTAAGTCAAAAAGGAGGAGGAGGAGGATAATTTCAGTCCAAAGAGAGGAAGAGTGGGAGGAGGAGAAGGATTCGCTCAGTCCATAGAGATGAGGAGACAAGGAGATGAAACAACTCACTGAATTAATCTACTTTCTCATTATAGTACTGGACAGCCCAGTTACCAACTAACAGCATCAACACTGATTTAAATAATTCTCCAAACTCCACATTTAGGAGGAAAGCCCAACATTTTCTACAAGGGTTACTAGATGATATGTAGAGACACATTAATGTCCAACAACTTTCTCTCTCCTTTCACTGACCCCTCCCTCCTTTCTATCAACCCTCTCTCCTTTCACTGACCCCCTCCCTCCTTTCTATCAACCCTCTCTCCTTTTTCTGACCCGCTCCCTCCTTTCTATCAACCCTCTCTTTCCTTTTTCTGACCCCCTCCCTCCTTTCTATCAACCCTCTCTCCTTTTTCTGACCCCCTCCCTCCTTTCTATCAACCCTCTCTCCTTTTTCTGACCCCCTCCCTCCTTTCTATCAACCCTCTCTCTCCTTTTTCTGAACCTCTCCATCCTTTTCTTCGACCCCCCCTTTTCTTCAGAGGACGAAAGGAAAAGGAGGAATATTGATTCAGGGCTTTTGTCTTTTCACAGGAAGACTCGACAGAGGGAGAGGGGGCGAGGAGGAGGAGCAAAGGGGAGAAGAGAAGGAGAGTAGGAGAGGCAGTTGTAGAGTTTACTGAACTGATTTTGCCCCCTCCTCGCTCCCCCTTTCCCACCACCCCTTTTCCTCCCCCTTTATCCCCCTGTCCCTCCTCCTCGTACCCCTGTCCCTTCTCCTCGTACCCCTGTCCCGCGCAGGTCACAGCTCACTGCTCCCTAATTGGTTTAGTGATGCTGAGACAGTGGGCCATATAACACTGGGGCATCATCAAGTGTTTTCCCTCCAAACTACTCTTTCCTTTTCACTCCTTTGAGTATGTTGGCGGCTCCATTCAGCTAAGCTATTTCACCAGCCTGGGCATCGTACTACAAGCTTGTAACATTTACATATGAAAATGGGCCCGGCTTTCTCCACATTTACCAGCTCATTAGTTCCTACTGGTTCAGGCCCTTGTTGATCCGCCAGGCAACCCGTTTTCTCTTGTTTTGCATGAGTGCGGTGATGTCTGCAATTATGTGTTACAAGAAGGATACATACAAGTGGCCAGGGCCCAGGGCTTGTAATGGGGAGGCAAAGTTAATGAATAAGGGTCTTTGATACTCGTTGAACATAAATACGGTTCAGTTCACACAAAGATCACAGATCACACTAACCATAGACCACCCAGTAGTCATTACAACCCCTCTTTAATTCACACAATGAATTCAGCTCCATTTGGAATACAATCCTCAGTCTTTGTTTTCGTTCTTTGCTTATTCTGTGGCAAGGAAGTGCTATTGAGCTGGCAGTGCTACCCCAATATAAAAAAACACACTTATTTTACCAGGTAAATTGACTAAGAACACATTCTCTTTTACAGTAACGACCTGGGGAATAGTTACAGGGGAGAAAACAAGGGATAAATGAGCCAATTGAAAGCTGGGAAAGATCGCGTGAACATGATGGTATGACAGCCAGATTGGGAATTTAGCAAGGACACCTTGATATCCGCACTGCCTTAGCAACAGCAGTGAGCCAGGACCAGAGACCATTTACCAGATACTCCATCAAGTAAAGTGAGAGGGAAAACGGTTATTGCTGTGGCTAAAATACATTTCCTGCAACATCATTCAACAGCTGTTTTAAAGTTCAATGGAACTGGGTCAGAATTTATCTAGTAGAACTCCCTGGCAGAACATTGAATGCGCAATACAATTTCCTAATAATATGTCACTTGGACTGTGCCACTAAGACAAACGCTGGATTCCCTATAGTACACTAGTTTTGACTAGGGACCATAGGGCTCTAGTCAAAAATAGTGCTCTATATAGGGAATATGGTGCCATTTGGGACACACATTCTGTCTTGGTTTAACCTCTTCCTTGGACTCCAGGAAGACTAGCTGTTTCAGTTTAACCACCAACTTCTGTCTCAGTTTAACCACCAACTTCTGTTTCAGTTTAACCACCAACTTCTGTTTCAGTTTAACCACCAACTTCCTGTTTCAGTTTAACCACCAACTTCTGTTTCAGTTTTAACCACCAACTTCTGTCTCAGTTTTAACCCACCAACTTCTGTCTCAGTTTAACCACCAACTTCTGTTTCAGTTTAACCACCAACTTCTGTTTCTCAGTTTAACCACCAACTTCTGTCTCAGTTTAACCACCCAACATTCCTGTCTTCAGTTTAACCACCAACTTCCTGTCTCAGTTTAACCACCAACTTCTGTCTCAGTTTAACCACCAACTTCTGTCTCAGTTTAACCACCAACTTCTGTCTCAGTTTAACCACTGAGCGGAGAACAAAAATGATCCTCCATAGTGACTGTGTTTTAATTAAATCAAGCCCCCCATATGGAGAGGGTTGGATGGGACTGGTGTCTGGTGGCCTTTGTTTGGGTATAAAAAGTTGGACATCTGTGTGTTCCAGCTGAGATCAAGGTGTAGTTCTATAGGCTCTGATAGGCTCTGGTAGGCTCTGATAGGCTCTGAAGGAAGAAGGAACACAGAACCCAACAGACAGCAGAGGCCACGCTTTGAGATCAAAGAAGCCAGCTGAAGGAATTCACCTTCTGAGATATTGACAGACTCCCTACTGTGACATAAACCACGGATGGATACTAGACACAAGGCGTAGAGTATAATCCCACATCATCGATTTCCCCCCCGACTTTTAAAGAGCTGTGGAATAAAAAAGCCTGTGAGACTGTGAGAAGTCTAGGTATTGAGACATAGCTGTGTGACAAAAGACTTAGTTTCTGGAACATTGAACTTCCTGTCTGCAACAAACACAGGCATTCCCCATTTCCCGTGGTTACATGTGGCCACGTGTGGTCTAAACCTGTAACCATGCACCCGTCTATGTCCATACATGTCCTGTTATTGTCTGCAAACTCTGACAGGCTACAAGGCCCATGCTTTCTCTCTCTCTCTCCCTCTATTCTTTTCTCTCCATCTCGCTATCCTTCTCTCCCCAGTCTCCTCCCACAATTTTAGCTTGGGAATCAACTGAGAGAGGAGTTGTAATTTGTTGAGCAATGGAGCCCTTTCTGAGCCTTTCGATGACACAGTAAATTATTGCTGAACAACAGAAGGACAAAAAGCCAAATTATCTTCTGTCTCCTAAATGCATGCAAGGTAGAGAAGGTAATTTTCTGCTTGTCTGCATATGGATTTGAGTTATGCCTAAATCTGTGTTCCCTTCTCTCTCTTTCTTTAATTCTCTCTCTCTTCCTCTCTCTTGCACTTTCTCTCATTCCATCTGTCTCTCCATCTCTCTCGCACTCTCTCTCGCACTGTCTTTCTCTCTCTGCCCCCCCCCCCTCTCCCCCATCTCTCTCTCCCTCCCCCTCTCTGGTCCACTCCCTTCTGTCACACTGATGGATTTTGTCTCTAGGTAGTTCAGTGCTGTTAGAAGGGCTGACTAGGGCTGACTAGAGAACACTCCCCACACACAGAGAAAAGCCCAATCAGTAACACTACAAGCAGTGTAACTTCAGGCATCACACGTCTCTCTATTAAAACTTAATGAACTCTTGCAGAATTCTGTCGGTTTGCAGAACAATACTTTTTCTCAGTTGTATGAAGTAAAGCCACTGCCATTAGATAAAACTAGGGAGAAACTGGGACGAAAGTAACACGGGGAAAAAACACACCCAGTTTCTCAGATAACAGCTAGAATGATGTAGTGAAGTCAGCACGTTCCTAATGCGGGGTATGACCTTCCTGCAAAAGAAAAGCCCAGTTCAAGTCATCAACAAAAAGTGGTTTTGAGCCATGTAAGTAAAAAAGAAAACAGACCCAGAAGTATTTTCAGTTTTAGAATTGCGTTTAGCTATTTAAGGTTCCAAACATAAGTAATTTTCTTAACCCATCTAGTAACTAAATGACAGCATAGTTTCAAGTATCATGCAAGCTAGTCTTGGGTGTTAGCCTGGGAGAAGTTACAGGAAAGACGGGTGACGAAAGTAACACAATATAACTGATGAACTGGAATAAATAAAAAATTTAAAACACAGGCCATTGCTCTCTCCTCTAGTTCATGTTGCTGTTATAATGTTAGCAAAATATCAACAAGTGACTGAATGTTATAAAATTATATATGACGTCATTAGAATTATGCCTTAATCAATTGACTTGATGGATCAGCTTCTCACATAAGCTTTTATCAACCGGTTAGCAGTTAAAATATATATTTTTATGATTCTGGGGGTCAATTACCTTGTGTCAAGCCACGGAAATGTGACAAGCATGATGAGTTTGCTATTTGTGAAGAGAATATCTTTTTTTATTCTATCAAGACACGAGGAGTGCGCATGACAAGGACAGCTGGAGCACACCTGAGTTAGGGCTAAGCATGAATAGTCATTGAAAATTGTGACAAAAATTGTGACATTCCCATTAAAGTGAGATGAGAAAACTATGTTAATATAGCTATTATGTGATCATTTTCATACATTTCAAACCATAGCATGAATCATTCAAATTGACCCAAACATGACATGATGGCTAATAGTACATTCGTTAAAAGTAAAGAGCGTTACAAACCAGAAAGATGGAGATAAGAGAGATATTGTGCACTTTTCGCCAGCTGTTACTTCCATCTCAATACGTGTTTACTCCTGCCCTTCCGGCAGGTACAAAAAGTAGCATTGTGGAAGTTGTTTTACTCCGTATATTGTACAAATGTATACATATGAACAAGAACTTACAGACGTAACATTGTGGTAGGTCTGTTCTCAGTCTATTCAATTTCAACTCATTTATCTTAGAAATTAAATTACAGTTGCTAATGATGGAGGACATATGAAAGTTGTTTGTCATAAAATATGGTGTCTCTAGCTCTATCGATCTCTGAGTAATTAGGAAAATTGTTACTTTCTTCCCGGTTCTCCCGACTAGTACTGGTGAGCTCACTTAACACCAGGGTGATGACAGAACAGGCCTGCTTGATCAGCTAAGATTGATCAGCCTAGCTTTATCCATTCTTCTCTCTCATCTCCTCTTTCTAGCCCAATCTATAACCAAATTACTGCACACAATGAGAGGAAAGGAGACAGGACTGACAGAAAGATAGAAAATAAAATCACAAAGCATGAATGAAGAAGTTAGTGAATAACCTCCCACTGGTTAAGTTAAGAGAGAGATAGAAGAAGAGAAAGGGAGGAGAAGGGAAGGGGAGGAGAAGGGAGGGTGGAGAGGAGAAGAGAAGGGAGGAGGGGGAGAAAAAGGTTGGGGGGAGAAGGAGGGTGGAGAGGAGAAGAGAAGGGAGGAGGGGGGAGAAGAAGGTTAGGGAGGAGAAGGGAGGGTGGAGAGGAGAAGAGAAGGGAGGAGGAGAAGAAGGGAGGGGAGGAGAAGGAGGGTGGAAGGAGAAGAGAAGGGAAGAGGGGGAGAAGAAGGAGGGGGAGGAGAAGGGAGGGTGGAGAGGAGAAGAGAAGGGAGGAGAAGAAGGGAGGGGAGGAGAGGAGGGGAGGGAGGAAAAGGAGATGGAGAGGAAGAGGAGCAGAGAAGACAAGAGGAGAGAAGAGAAGGGTGGTAGGAGAGGAGAGTAGAGGAGAAGGAATGAGAGGGGAGGAGAAGAGAGGGAGATAGGAGAAGAGAAGAGAAGGGAGGAGAGGAGGGGAGAGAAGGGAGGGGAGGGGGAAGGAGGAGAAGGGAGGGGTGGAGAAAGAAGGGAAGGGATGTCTGTACTATATATTATGTTCAAAAAAAATTGTCCAGTTCAAATGACATTCAAATTGATCAGAAATTACAGTGTAGACATTGTTAATGTTGTAGAGAACACTCCCCACAACACAGAGAAAGCCCAATCAGTAACACTACAAGCAGTGTAACTTCAGGCATCACACGTCTCTCTATTAAAACTTAAATGAACTCTTGCAGAATTCTGTCGGTTTGCAGAACAATACTTTTTCTCAGTTGTATGAAGTAAAGCCACTGCCATTAGATAAAACTAGGGGAGAACTGGACGAAAGTAACACGGGGCAAAAGTAACACACCCAGTTTCTCAGATAACAGCTAGAATGATGTAGTGAAGTCAGCACGTTCCTAATGCGGGGTATGACCTTCCTGCCAAAAGAAAGCCCAGTTCAAGTCATCAACAAAAAGTGGTTTTGAGCCATGTAAGTAAAAAAGAAACAGACCCAGAAGTATTTTTCAGTTTTAGAATTGCGCTTAGCTATTTAAGGTTCCAAACATAAGTAATTTTCTTAACCATCTAGTAACTAAATACAGCATAGGTTTCAAGTATCATGCAAGCTAGTCTTGGGTGTTAGCCTGGGAGAAGTTACAGGAAAGACGGGTGGGACAAAAGTAAAACAAATATTAACTGATGAACTGGAATAAAATAAAAAATATTTAAAACACAGGCCATTGTCTCCTCTAGTTCATGTTGCTGTTATAATGTTAGCAAATATCAACAAGTGACTGAATGTTATAAAATTATATATGACGTCATTTAGAATTATGCCTTAATCAATTGACTTGATGGATCAGCTTCTCACATAAGCTTTTATTCAACCGGTTAGCAGTTAAAATAATATATTTTTATGATTCTGGCGGTCAATTACCTTTGTGTCAAGCCACGGAAATGTGACAAGGCATGATGAGTTGCTATTTGTGAAAGAGAATATCTTTTTTATTCTATCAAGACACGAGAGTGCGCATGAACAAGGACAGCTGGAGCCACACCTGATTGGTAGGCTAAGCATTGAATAGTCATTGAAATTGATGACAAAATTGTGACTCCCATTAAAGTGAGATGAGAAAACTATGGTTAATATAGCTATTATGTGATCATTTTCATACATTTCAAACCATAGCATGAATCATTCAAATTGACCCAAACATTACATGATGGCTAATAGTACATTTGTTAAAAGTAAAGAAGAGAAGAGAAGAGAAGGGAGGAGAGGAGGGGAGGAGAAGGGAGGGGAGAGGGGAGGAGAAGGGAGGGGTGGAGAGAAGAAGGGAAGGGATGTTCTGTACTATATATTATGTCAAAAAAAATTGTCCATTCAAATGACATCAAATTGATCAGAAATACAGTGTAGACATTGTTAATGTTGTAAATTACTATTGTAGCTGGAAACGGCTGATTTTTTATGGAATTTCTACATAGGCGTACAGAGGCCCATTATCAGCAACCATCACCCCTGTGTTCCAATGGCACGTTGTGTTAGCTAATCCAAGTGTATCATTTTAAAAGGCTAATTGATCATTAGAAAACCCTTTTGCAATTATGTTAGCACAGCTGAAAACTGTTGTTCTGATTAAAGAAGCAATAAAACTAGTTAGACTAGTTGAGTATCTGGAGCATCAGCATTGGTGGGTTCGATTACAGGCTCAAAATGGCCAGAAACAAAGACTTTCTTCTGAAACTCGTCAGTCTATTCTTGTTCTGAGAAATCCAGGATCCAGTTGCAGAGGGACGTGTTTAGTCTCAGGGTCCTTAGCTTAGTGATGAGCTTTGTGGGTACTATGGTGTTGATCGCTGAACTACAGTAAATGAACAGCATTCTCACGTAGGTGTTCCTTTTGTCCAGGTGGGATAGGGCAGTGTGGATTGCGACTGAGATTGTGTCATCTGTGGATCTGTTGGGGCAGTATGTGAATTAGGGTGGGGCCAGGGATTCCGGCATGATGGTGTTGATGTGAGCCATGACCAGCCTTTCAAAGCACTTCATGGCTACCGGCGTGAGTGTTATGGGGCGGTAATCATTTAGGCAGCTTACCTTCGCTTTCTTGGGCACAKGGACTATGGTGGTCTGTTTGAAACATGTAGGTATTACAGACTTGTTCAGGGAGAGGTTGAAAATGTCAGTGAATACACTTGCCAGTTGGTCCGCGCATGCTTTGAGTACACATCCTGGTAATCGAGTGTCAGAGCCGCTGTAGTAGGATTCAATCTTAGTCCTGTATTGACGCTTTGCCTGTTTGATGGTTCGTCTGAGGGCATAGCGGGATTTGTTATGAGCATCTGGATTAGTTTCCCACTCCTTGAAAGAGGCATCTCTAGCCTTTAGCTCGGTGCGGATGTTGCCTGTAATCCATGGCTTCTAGTTGGGATATGTACGTACGGTCACTGTGGGGACAACATCGTCGATGCACTTATTGATGAAGCCAGGGACTGAGGTGGTATACTCCTCAATGCCATTGGATGAATCCTGGAACATATTCCAGTCTGTGCWAGCAAAACTGTTCTTTAGCGTAGCATCTGCGTCATCTGACCACTTCCGTATTGAGCGAGTCACTGGTACTTCCTGCTTTAGTTTTTGCTTGTAAGCAGGAATCAGGAGGATAGAATTATGGTCAGATTTGCCAAATAGAGGGCGAGGGAGAGCTTTGTATGTGTCTCTGTGTGTGAAGTAAAGGTGGTGTAGAGTTTTTTTCCCTCTGGTTGCACATTTAACATGCTGGTAGAAATGAGGTAAAACTGATTTAAGTTTGCCTGCATTAAAGTCCCCGAACACTAGGAGCGCTGCTTCTGGATGAGCATTTTCTTGTTTGCTTATGGCCGCATACAGCTCGTTGAGTGCAGTCTTAGTGCCAGCATCGCTTTGTGGTGCTGACAGCTACGAATAATATAGATGAGAACTCTCTTGGTAGATAGTTTGATCTACAGCTTATCATGAGGTATTCTACCTCAGGCGAGCAATACCTTGAGACTTCTTTATTATTAGACATTGCGCACCAGCAGTTATTGACAAATAGACACACACCCCCACTCCTCGTCTTACCAGACGTAGCTGCTCTGTCCTGCCGATGCACGGAGAAGCCAGCTCTATATTATCTGTGTTGTCGTTAAGCCACGTCTCGGTGAAACAATAAGGTATTACAGTTTTTAATGTCCAGTTGGTAGTGTAGTCTTAATCGTAGATCGTCCAGTTTGTTTTCCAATGATTGCACGTTGGCCAATAATACGGAGTGTAGTGGTGGTCTACCTACTCATCGGCAAATTCTTAAAAGGCACCCTGCCCTCCTCCCCTTTTTTCTCCATCTTTTCTTCACACGGATGACGGGGATTTGGGCATGGTCTTGACAAAGCAGTATATCCTTTGTTTCGGACTCATTAAAGAAAATACAAATATTTGTCCAGTTCGAGGTGAGTAACCGTTGTTTTGATGTTCAGAAGCTCTTTTCGGTCATAAGAGATGGTAGCAGCAGCATTATGTACAAAATTAGTTACAAAAACAAATGTGAAAAAGAAACAAAATAGCACAGTTGGTTAGGAGCCCGTAAAACGACAGCCATCCCCTCCGGCGCCATTATACCAAAGTAAATGGATGTTTCTGCAAAATGATATAATTACTCTTGTCTAAATAAAATCATTAAAATACTTCACCAAGGAGCATGACTTAACCACAGAGGATCATTAGCTTCTGTTCTTTATTTAAATAGCTGTGTATTGTTTCAAATCACAAGTGTGTAGGCCTACGCTTATTTGTGAAGCCCGCAATTTGGGTTGTGATCGTGGAAATAGGTCTAGCTGATTGAGTTGTGGCTGTCAGTGAAAAGCATCTAAAATATGTGTTAAGATAATGTGTCTTGAATATAGTTTCAAATTCTGCAACAAGAAGGGGAGTATTGTGCGGTAAAGATATAGCATGTTTCTCTCCAGAATGCATGCACTCAGCTCTCCAGAATGCACTCAGTTGTCTCCCACCAAATCTTGCACATTCATTGTTTCATTGTTTCATTGTGTGACTTGTTTGCTTATTTTTGATCAATTCACCATTACATATGTCACCAGTAGGCCTAGTAAATGTACCATTAATCCCCGTCATTTATATTMATTTATGTTAATGCATGTATTCATTACAGTCATTTACCATTCTCACTCTCAGACTGGAAACATTGTGGCGTTCACAACCTGCTACAGTTTATATGTATTTTTATTTAACCTTTATTTAACTAGGAAAGTCAGGTAAGAACTAATTCTGATTTACAATGACGGCCTACCCCGGCCAAACCCAGACGAGGCTGGGTCCATTGTGCGCCGCCCTGTGGGACTCCCAATCACAGCCGGATGTGATAGAGCCTGGATTCAACTAGGGACTTTAGTGACGCCTCTTGGACTGAGATGCAGTGCCCTAGACCACAGCGCCACTCGGGAGTTGAGTTGTAACAAGTTTTGGTTTATTTCATAACCATCACGAGTTCTGTACATTTTTTCATTGTCTTTTGTTTGGAGTACTCCATGTGAGCAATGAGCATGTGTCTGGTTTCTCTGTCCTGGTAATGTTGAGAGAGCACAGAAGTAAGACTGATTTCTGACTGTCATAACTCACCACATCCACCACTAATAAGCAGAGCTGCTCAGTCGTGTTTTTCTTCACCTCACACAGTAAGTCAACAAAGTCATTTTTTTTTTTATAGTTCCTCAGTATTTGAAAAATCTTTCCAACCCTCCCGGCCTCGATAATCACCTCAGTGTGAAAGAGCACAATATTATGATCTGATGATTCCACATATCCAGTGAAAACGTCATAAAAAACAGCTGTCTGTCCCGAGCTCACTGGCGCAGGAAACTCTGAAGGCTTGTTGATACAATGTTCTAAGTTTGCTATAGCAACAGCTTCAGGCTGGACCCAGTTGATGATTTGATACAATGTTGTACTTCACTAGCAATAGCTCAAGTCAAAGACAGATAGAAAGGGAGGCAGACAGGCGGAGTAGAAAGATGAATGTGATTGAAAGAACCATAATTTTCATCAGGAAATTTTCTACAGTTTTATTTGTTGGCTTTAGGTCTATTGTATTTTACTTAGTTGAAGATAAAGTTATAGGCCTACTGCTGCCTTGGCCTATAGGGTATCTCTGAGTTCTATGCGCTCATTTCTATAGCCGCCAATGGATCACAGTCTATCAACGTGTCCATATGGCAGAGGCTGGAGCTCTCCCCTTAGTTGAATTTTAACTTTTAGATTCTTGTCATTTTACTTCAGATAATTATGATTAACCATGTGACAATGATTTTGAGAAACAAAAATGTTATTATTGAAATGAAACTGTTCCACAAAACATATTGCATATAAAAATGATCATAACTGGCACGCAGATCGGTATAAATGGTAGGATAAATCGTAAGCTTCTCCAAACTTGAAACTCACGAGCTGCTTATGTTCTTTACTATAACACCCATTAAAAAAGGAGGTCCCGTGAAAAAACGTGACTGCCTATGGAAATCAACGGCCCGTCCAACTGATTGGTTCTGGCGCAGGCCCTGAAGAAGCCCATTATCTAAAATAAATTCTGTCTTTAAGTTATGATGTGAGTAGCCAAGGAATGCACTATCCTCCTAGCTTTTAGTTACAGTAACCTATGCTGTGATGTTTGGGTATTGCAGACAATGTGTGCATCCCAAAAGGCACCCTATTTCCTAAATAGCACACTTCTTTTGAACAGGGCTCATATGTGCCATGGTCAAAAGTAGTGCACTATATAGGGATAGGGTGCCATTTGGGAGGCAGATAGATTTTTTATCATCATAAGAGATTATGTATGGAGATTGAGTCAATTATATTGAAGTGGGGTTGAGAGTCTTACCATCAACATCTATATAGTCATCAATATTATCCAGTGTTGATGGTACAGTGTTGTTATATTTTTTGTTCTCTGTTGTGAGAGAAGAGGGTTACATGTAGCYTGACCAACTGAGGAAAGCCTCTGAACTAGTAGTGACTGATCAACAGTATCGAAGGCCTTTGACAGGTCTGCCAAGAGGGCAGCACATTGTTGCCTTTTATCCATATATTTAACTAAATCATGTATTAATTGTCCTAACAATACAGACACAATAAGTGACATAAACTTAAGAACAACTGATGAGGAATAGAAATCCCCCAGCAGTTGAAGCATACGTGTGTGTTTGTGTATGTGCGTGTTTGTGTTTGTTTCTGCGAGCATGTTTGTGTTTGTTCGAGCCTAACAATATATTTTCCATCAGACTTTTCAAACACTCAAGATGCATTGCCGTAACTGATAATGCTGCCGGCAGACAAATGACATCCCCTCTTTCAGATGATTCCCCTGTCGCCATTTTCCACCACGAGGGGTGGACACAGAGAGGAAGCTAGTCAAAAGAAGGACTTTCAAAGCAAAGAGAGAAAGACAGAGAGCGATAGAGAGACGAGTGAGAGAGAGATGAGAGAAAGTGAAAMATGGAGAAAGAGAGAGAGAGAGAGAAAGAGAGAGAGAGAGTGAAAGAGAAAGAGGCAGAAAGAGGGAGGGAGGAAGGAGCAAGACAGAGAGAGAGAGACAGAGAGAGAGAGACAGAGAGAGAGAGAGATAGAGAGAAAGAGGGAGTGAGAGGGAGCAAGAGACAGATAGAGAGAGAGAGAGACAGACAGAGAGAAAGAGAGAGAGAAACCATGTCCACCGTAGCCTATTAGAGGGGGCCCTCTCCTCTCCTCCTCTATTCTTCTCTTCCTTTGATGCCATGTTCTAAGCCATAAGTGAACTGATAATGGACATGGTGCAACAACAGTGGTTTATTCTCCAACATGCACCAAATCACTGACCACGGAATGCAGAGTCTTTTGATGTTTTCGCTGATACTGTATGGGTTTCTCATTTAGGAGCAGAGAGAGACAGGGGAAAATTGCGGACATATCTCTGTCCTGCTGTGTGTGGATGCAGAGATAGGCATGAATCACTATCCCTATCGGAATTGAATATCACTATCCCTAGCAATTGATGTCTCTAGCTATAGGTCGGAGTGGAATTGAAAAGGAATGTGTGGTACACAGAAGCATCCCTAGCAGTGTTATGAGACAGTATCTGCAATCTAGATAATAATAATAATAATAATGTATGGTCTGAATTTGCATGAATGATGAGACTTGTCTAAGGCAAACTAATGTAGATTCCTTAAAGGGATAGTGTGAGATTCTAGTGTCAGATAAACTCATGGATCCATTTTTATGTCTCTGCGTGTAGTTTGAAGGGAGTTGGAGGATATTTCGCTAGCCAATGCTAACTAGTGTTAGCGCAATGTCTGGAAGTCTATCGGTATGCTAGCAACAGTTTAACTGCCAGAATCTCATACTATCCCTTTATGTCAAAGCAACAATGTGATTTATTCAACCACTACTCATTGATTTAATTAAATTCAACACAACTTAATTCAGAAAACCCAGTAGCAGCTTTAATGTACACAGAGTAGACTTAGACGGACAGGCCCTCTCTCTCCAGACCAGAATATCGCTCCAATACAACATCACTCAGAATTCTGACAAGTGTTAATCTACGGCTGACAACCCTTAGAAAGCTGACAACCCCCAGCTCTCTGAAATTACATCTACATCAATAGTGTCCCATGGTGCTGTAGAAAGACTGGAGCCAAAAGGACCAGAAACGCCAATTAAAGGGAATTTCCTATCCACTCGCTATTCCTCTAAGAAGACTATTCAACTGGCAACTTTATACTGAGACAAATAGGATGCCAAGAGAGAGAGAGACTAGACTATCCTGGTTGTTTTAAAAGACAGACCACATTGAGGTGGAGCTCTACTCCTGTGACGCCGCTGTTGTGTATGAGTGAGTGTGTGTGTGTGTGTGTGTGTTTATTTTCCATCTCATAGCCAAGGGCAAGTCTACTGCTCTGTTTTACAACTGGCATTAATGTATGCCAGCTAGAAACCCTACTGATGTGCTTGACTCAACACCGACCACTGGGTGTCTGATACACAAACGCACACACCCATGCACATGCGCACGCACGCACACACACACACACACAACACACCACACACACACACACACACACACACACACACACACACACACACACACACACACACACACACACCACACACACACGCAAAAACAAATACCAATAAAACCAACAAAGAAAAATAAATAAAACCATACCTCATAACAACCGGGAGGGAGGTTTCACTATTCTATATTGATGGAGGGAGGTTTCACTATTCCTATCATTGATGGAGGGAGGTTTCACTACTTCTATCATTGATGGAGGGAGGTTTCACTATTCTATCATTGATGGAGGGAGGTTTCACTATTCTATCATTGATGAGGGAGGTTTACTATTCTATCATTGATGGAGGAGGTTTTCACTACTCTATCATTGATGAGGGAGGTTTCCTATTCTATCATTGATGGGGAGGAGGTTTTCACCTATTCTATCATTGATGGAGGGAGGGAGGTTTCCCTATTCTATCATTGATGGAGGGAGGGAGGTTTCACTATTCTATCATTGATGGAGGGGGGAGTTTCACTATTCTATCATTGATGGAGGAGGGAGGTTTCACTATTCTATCATTGATGGAGGAGGGAGTTTCACTTTCTATCATTGATGGAGAGAGGTTTCACTATTCTATCATTGATGGAGGGAGGGAGGTTTCACTATTCTATCATTGATGGAGGGAGGAGGTTTCCTATTCTATCATTGATGGAGGGAGGGAGGTTTCACTTATTCATCATTGATGGAGGGAGGGAGGTTTCACTATTCTATCATTGATGGAGAGAGGGTTTCACTATTCTATCATTGATGGAGAGAGGTTTCACTATTCTATCATTGATGGAGGGAGGTTTCACTATTCTATCATTGATGGAGGGATTTCACTATCTATCATGATGGAGAGAGGTTTCACTTTTCTATCATTGATGGAGGGAGGGAGGTTTCACTGTTCTATCATTGATGGAGAGAGGTTCACTATTCTATCATTGATGGAGGGAGGTTTCACTATTCTATCATTGATGGAGGAGGGAGGTTTCACTATTCTATCATTGATGGAGGGGAGAGAGGTTTCACTATCATCATTGATGGAGGGAGTGTCACTATTCTATCATTGATGGAGAGGAGGTTTCACTATTCCTATCATTGATGGAGGAGGGCGGTTTCACTATTCTAATCATTGATGGAGAGAGTTTTCCTATTCTACTATAATTGATGGAGGGAGGGAGGTTTCACCTATTCTATCATTGATGGAGGGAGGGAGGAGGTTTCACTATTCTATCATTGATGGAGGGAGAGAGTTTCACTATTCTATCATTGATGGAGGGAGGGAGGTTTCACTATTCTATCATTGATGGAGGGAGGGAAAACGTCAAAACACCTTGCCTCTAGTTGAGAGCCATACCAGGTCAACCCAAACAACCATAGAAACAGAACACATAGAATCCCCACCCAAACTCACGTCCTGACCAACTAACACCAAAACTATAACAGAAAACAGGTGCAGGAACGTGACATAACCCCCCCTCAAGAATGGCGTACTCCGACAGCCATCACAAAAAAAGGTCCAGGGGAGGGTCTGGTGGGCAATGCTGACCACCGATGGTGGCTTTAGCTCCGGGCGTGGTTCCCACCCCACCATAATCAATCCCCGCTTCCTTCGCCTCTCCCACAATGACCACCGCTCGGCAAATAACCCCACCTTTAAATTTAGGGGCAACACCAGCATCATGAGGACAGCTCTGGACAAGGTAGCTCAGGACATAGGGGATACGGCTCCAGGACAGAGGGATCGCTTAGGAGAAGAGGTAGCTTCAGTAGAGAGAGGAACTCAGGACTAGAGGGGCAACTCCGGAACTGAAGGGCAGCTCCGGACAGAGAGACAGCTCTGGACTGAGGGGCAGTTCAGGATTACTGCCGGCTTCTGGCTAAAGGACAGCTCATGGCTGACTGACGGCTCTGGACGGCCCATGCAGGCTGACGGCTCTGGACGCTCATGGCAGGCTGACGGCTCTGGACAGCTCAGGCAGGCTGACGGCTCTGGACGCTCATAGGCAACGCTGACGGCTCTGGACGCTCATGGCAGGCTGACGGCTCTGGACGCTCATGCAGGCCTGGCAGCTCTGGACGCTCATGGCTCTCTGACGGCTCTGGCTGCTCATGGCTCGCTGACGGGCTCTGGCCTGCTCATGGGCTCGGCTGCACGGCTCTGGCTGCTCAAGGCTCGCTGACGCCTGGCTGCTCCAGGCTCGCTGACGGCTCTGGTGCATCTGGACTCGCGACGGCTTTGCTGCTCATGTCGCTGCCCTGTGCTCGTGGCTGGCTCAATGCTGCTGCATGGCTCTGCTGCCACGGCTCGCTGAGCTGCAGATCTTGTCTGGTTGGCGGCTGCTGGCAGATCCTGTCTGGTTGCACGCTGGCAGATCCTGTGCTGGTTGCGCGGCTCTGCAGATCTGTCTGGGTTGGCGGCTCTGGCCAAGAATCGCTGTTGATTTGCGGCTCTGAGCAAGAACGGTCGTCTGGCATGGTCGCTGCTGGAAGACGCGCGGGCGGCTCTAGCGCTTCCTGTCTGGCGAGGCTCTAGCGTCTCCCTGTCTGGCGGACCAGGCTGTAGGCTCATGCAGACGGGCGGCTTTGCAGGCTTCATGGCAGTACGGCGGCTTTTGGCAGGCGTCATTGGCAGGACGGATGGCTCAGACGGCGCTGGGAGACAGATGGCTCAGCATGGCGCCTGGGGACCGGACGGATGGCTCAGATGGGCCTGGGAGACGGATGCTCAGATGGCGCTGGGAAGACGGAATGGCTCAGATGGCGCTGAGGAGAACGGATTGCTCTGCTGGCCGGATAAGGCGCAACTGTAGACCTGGTGCGTGGTGCCGGAACTGGAGGCACCGGGCTAAGGACACGCACCTTCATACTAGTGCGGAGGCAGGGACAGGGCAACCTGGACTCTCAAAGCGTACTCTATACCTGGTGCGTGGTACGCGGCACACGGTGCACGGGCTGAGGGCAACGCACCTCAGGACTAGTAGGGAGAAGTGACAGTGTGTACAGGACTTAGGCAGACGCACAGGTGCTTAGTGCGTGGGGGCCGGAACTGGAGGCAACCGAACTGGATACACGCACCTATAGGGAGAGTGCGTGGAAGAGGAACAGGGCTCTGAAAACGCACTGGGTAGCCTAGTACGTAGTGTAGGCAACTGTAGGTACTAGCTGGGGCGGGCGGTGGCCGCCGGAATACCGGACCGTGCCAGGCGTACTGGGCTCTCTTGAGCATGAAGCCTCCCAACCTTACCTGGGTTGACTGCTCCCGGTCGCGCCGACAGTGCGGGGAGGTGGAAAACCCGCACCGGGCTATGTAGGCGAACCGGGGAAACCATGCGTAGGCAGTTGCATGTATGCGCGCCCGAGAGGAGCGCACTGGAGACGCAGACGCGTTTGAGCCGGCTCATGGACACCTGGCCTCAATGCAACTCTGCCCTACCACAGTGCGGGGAGGTGAATAACCCGCACCGGGCTAATGCACACGTACAGGAGACACCGTGCGCTTCTACTGCGTAACACGGGTCTTGCCCGTACTCCTCGCTCTCCAGGTTAGCCTGGAAGTGGGCGCAGGTCTCCCTACCTGCCCTTGGCCCACAACCCCTTAGCCCCCCCCCAAGGAAATTTTTGGGTGTAACTCACCAGGGCCTTTTTGACGGGCTTACCGTGCAAGCGCGTCCCTCCAAACTCCGTTTGGGCTTGATTCTCCGGGTTCCAGCCGACGTCTTCTTGCTGCCTCTCATATCGCCGCCTCTCTGCTTCCGCTCCTCGCGAGCGCAGCTTTGGCGCGATATTCTTCCTGGCTGTGGCCATGGACCTTTACCGCCAATATTTCCCTCACCAAGTCCATGAATTCTGTGTAGCAGGCACTGCTCGAATTCACGCCGCTTGTTCTGGATCGTGGGGTGGTTCTGTAACGGCGTTCCTCTCTCATCTTCATAAGAAGAGGAGAGTAGTGATGAACCAAGGCGCAGGCGGGTTGTGACACAATAGATTTATCAAGAAGAAAACAACGAACTTGCTAAAACTAACCAAAACAACAAACGTGTAGACAGACCTGGACGACGAACTCACATAACACGAAAGAACGCACGAACAGGGACAATAGCCTACACATAAATGACGGAATGAACAAACAAACCAACAGTCCCGTATGGTCGACAAAACAGCTGACACGGAGCAACCACGCCACAAACACACATTGTGAACAGCCTACTAAATTGACTCTCAATCAGAGGAAACGTTCAAACACCTGCCTCTAATTGAGAGCCATACCAGGCTAGACAACAACAAGCCAAGAAACCCAACATAGAAATGCCCACCCAAACTCACGCCTGACCAACTAAACACACAAAACTAACACAGAAAACAGTCAGGAACGTGACAGGGAGGGAGGTTTCACTATCTATCATAATGGAGGGAGAGAGGTTTCACTATTCATCATTGATGGAAGGGAGGTTCACTATTCTATCATTGATGGAGGGAGGTTCACTATTCTATCATTGATGGAGGAGGGTTTCACTATTCTATCACTTGATGGAGGGAGGTTCACTATTCATCATTGATGGAGGGAGGTTTTCACTATTCTATCATTGATGGAGGGAGGTTTCACTATTCTATCATTGATGGAGGGAGGGAGTTTCACTATTCTATCATTGATGGAGGGAGGTTTCACTTCTATCATTGATGGAGGGAGGGAGGTTTCACTATTTCTATCATTGATGGAGGAGGAGAGGTTTCACTATTCTATCATTGATGGAGGGAGGTTTCACTATTCTATCATTGATGGAGGGAGGTTTCCTATTCTATCATTGAATGGGAGGGAGGTTTCACTATTCTATCATTGATGGAGGGATTCACTATTCTATCATTGATGGAGGGAGTTTCACTATTCTATCATTGATGGAGGAGGTTTCACTATTCTATCATTGATGGAGGGAGGAGATTCACTATTCTATCATTGTGATGGGGGAGGGAGGTTCACTATTCTATCATTGATGGAGGGAGGTTTCACTATCTATCATTGATGGAGGGAGAGTTTCACTATTCTACTACGTTGATAGAGGGAGGGGAGAAGGATGGAGGGCGGGCGGGAAAGATGGAGAGAGGAAAGAAGGAAGGATGGAGGGATGGATGGAAGGAGTAAAGGAGGATGAAGGAAGAGAGGGAGGGAAAGATGGAGGGAAAGACAGAGGGAGGAGGGAAAGATGGAGGGAGGGAGGGAGGGAGGAGGAAGGAAGGAAGGAAGGAAGGAAGGAGGAAGGAAGGAAGGAAGGAAGGAAGGAAGGAAGGAAGGAAGGAAGGAAGAAGGAAGAAGGAAGGAAGGAAGGAGGAAGGAAGGAAGGAAGGAAGGAAGGAGGAGGTTGGGAAGATGGAGGGAGGAAGGAAGGGAAAAGATGGAGGGAGAAGATGGAGGGAGGTACATGAGAAGAAATGTGTGGTGGTTTTTGGAGCACCAATATGGCACTTGCTCATACAGCTGGGCTTTCTGCTTTGAGCCTCTGAGACGGTGAGCTGAGAACGACTGTGACTCTGCCACCGTGTGTGTGTGTGTGGTGTGTTGTGTGTGTGTGTGTGTGTGTGTGTGTGTGTGTGTGTGTGTGTGTGTGTGTGTGGTGTGTTGGTGTGTGTGTGTGTGTGGGTGTGTGTGTGTGTGTGTGTGTGTGTGTGTGTGTGTGTGTGTGTGTGTGTGTGTTGTGTGTGTGTGTGTGTGTGTGTGTGGGGGTGGGTGGGTGGGTGGGTGGGTGGGTGGGTGCGTGCGTGCGTGCGTGCGTGCGTGCGTGCGTGCGTGCGTGCGTGCGTGCGTGCGTGCGTGCGTGCGTGCGTGTGTGAGCTGCGAACGTCTGTGACACTGCCTCCATGCTATATAAAGAACCCAACACCATCAATACTTAACGCATCACGCCCACTGAGGAATAGAAGAAAGATTTTGGAACTAGGCACTTGTGAGTTCAACGCAACACTCCAAGTAAACAACTAAATAATAGAACAAACAAACAATTGAATAGGTAATGACCAATCATTCCAGGGTGTATTGGAGGAAGTTACTTACATTTCTGAAATTCTCATTTGAAAGTAATAGTAAGGGCAGAGAGAGAGAGAAAGATAGAGAAAGAAAAATATTAAGAGAGAGAAAGACTGAGCTTGTGTAATGGTGCCTTCGTCTCCTATGCTGAGATGGTTGTGATTGCCTGCTGTGCTGGTCTGTCTCTCACCCTCTGCCTCTCTTCTTCTCTTTCTCCCCCTGTCTCCCCTACAGGGTCAGTTCTATTACAGGCTGTACTGTCTCCTACCTCCCCCTGCCTCTCCGTGGCCTGGCCTTAGTATGCCATTACAGACTGTCACCTGACTCACCCTCCCCTCTCTGCCTCCCCCCGCTCTCCTCCCCCTGCCTCCCGCCTCCCCATGCCACATGGCTCAGGTAGAAAGCAAAGCAGTCCTACTACGGTATCCTGTATCTCCTGTCCCTCACAGACCGACAAGGACCTGTGCTCTCACTGCTCTCCAACTGTTCACCTACACTACAATCAGCCTCCAGCCCTGGCCTGTTCAGGTGGAAAGCAAAGCATTTCTCTAGTCTAAAAAGTATCATTTGTGCTCCTGTCCCTCAAAGACAGACAATGACCTGTTCTCTCACTGCCTCCAACTGTTCACCTACACTACAATCAGCCTCCAGCAGTGGTCACATTGATTCTTCAGTAGAAGAAAAGTACTTGAGTTACAGGCTCCCAGTTGTCTCCTTTTGACATTCAGTTGACCATGCAAAGACGCCATGGATACAGAGCCAAAACTAAAGGCAGAATCCTTTATTAGCTTCGGTAAAACTAGCATAGAATGACTGTGTAGAGCCAGTTATAATTTTGGCTGTGTATACTGCCGCACATCAAACTTGAGTTTGGTAAGTTGATGAGCCAGTGTAGTTAAATCCAACTCGGTTGGGGTCAGTGTTTTCATGATGTCTATGTCTGACTTTATTTAACACGTTTTATTGAAAACACCCAAATGGCAACCTATTCCCTATATAGTGCTTTACTTTCGAAAGCGAGCTCCAAGGGACATGGTCAAAAATAGTGCACCGTAGAGGGAATAGGGTGCCATTTGGAACTGTAGACAGTAGATATTGACCCCGACATTCTGTTTTCCTCTCTATGGTTTATTTATGAGTTGCTTTAGCCTAAGAGAGGCTCGTTTTAATGTATGGGTGTTCCATACAGGGTTACTGAGGCGATCACTGCTGTGGACTCTAATTTTACCAATACAATACGAGGAAGATTTGACAGATAGACTATCCTTCATTTTCTTTATAAATCTAGCAAACATGTACTGGCCCACGAGCTCTGTGTACTTGTCTTACTATGTTTCTGTTTTGATCGCCAAACTTTTCTCTGTCCAACGCAACGGAACCATATGAATAGAGAATGAAGGAACTGACACCATGTATTGCTGGAAGTAATGCATACAGACAGGACAGATGGCTTACCATAGAAACGAGATGGATATAAACCAGTGCAATAAACTACTGTAAACTACTAAATTTCTGCATAAACTACTGTACAACTGTATAACTACTGTACTACTATACTGTACTACTATAGTGGTAACTACTATACTGTACCGACTATACTGTACTACTAGACTGTATAACTAACTATACTGTAACTACTGTTAACTACTATACTGTAACTACTATACTGTATACTATACTGTACTACTATACTGTAACTACTATAATGTACTACTATACTGTAAACTACAACACTGTAACTACTATACTGTAAACCTACTGTACCTACTATACTGCATAACTACTGTAACTACTATACTGTAACTACTACACTGTAAACTACTATACTGTAACTACTATACTGTAACTACTATACTGTACTACTATACTGTACTACTATACTGTAACTACTATACTGTACTACTATACTGTACTACTATACTGTATAACTAATGTAACTACTATACTGTAAACTACTATACTGTACTACTATACTGTAACTACTATACTGTACTACTATACTGTAACTACTATACTGTAATACTATACTGTACTACTATACTGTAACTACTATACTGTATAACTACTGTACTACTATAATCTGTAACTACTGTAACTACTATACTGTTAACTACTATACTGTAACTACTATACTGTAACTATTATACTGTATACTACTGTAACTACTATACTGTAACTACTATAATACGGTAACTACTATAACTTGATATACTACTGTAACTACTATACTGTAACTACTATACTGTATAACTACTGTAACGACTATACGTACTACTATACTGTAACTACTTAACTGTACTACTATACTGTAACTACTATACTGTAACTAATTATACTGTATAACTACTATACCTGTATAACTACTGTAACTACTATACTGTACTACTATACTGTAACTACTATACTGTAACTACTATACTGTAACTACTATACGTAGTACTTTATACTGTAACTACTATACTGTACTACTATATGTAACTACTTACTGTAACAATATACTGTATAACTACTATACTGTATAACTACTGTAACTACTGTAACTAATATACTGTTACTACTATACTGTAACTACTCTACTGTAACTACTCTACTGTAAACTCCTAATACTGTACTACTATACTGTACTACTATACTGTACTACTATAGTGTAACTACTATACTGTAACAACTACACTGTAACTACTATACTGTAACTACTATACTGTACTACTATACTGTAACTACTATACTGTACTACTATACTGTAACTACTATAATGTAACTAATATACTGTATAACTACTACTGTACTACTCTACTGTAACTACTATACTGTATAACTAACTGTACCTACTATACTGTAACTACTATACTGTAACTACTATACTGTACATACTATATTGTAACTACTATACTGTAACTACTACACTGTATAACTACTGTACTACTATCTGTAACTACTATACTGTAACTACTATACTGTAACTACTATACTGTAACCACTATACTGTAACTACTATATTGTAACTACTATACTGTAACCACTATACTGTATAATTAACTGTTACTACTATACTGTAACTACTATACTGCAACTACTATACTGTAACTACAAACTGTACTACTATACTGTATAACTACTGTAACTACTATACTGTAACTACTATACTGTACTACTATACTGTAACTGCTGTAACTACTATACTGTAACTACTATACTGTACTACTATACTGTAACTACTATACTGTATAACTACTGTAACTACTATACTGTATACTATACTGTATAACTACTGTAACTACTATACTGTAACTACTATACTGTACTACTATACTGTATAACTACTATACTGTATAACTATTTGTAACTACTATACTGTAACTACATATACTTTATAACTACTGTAACTACTATACTGTACTACTATACTGTACTCTATACTGTATAACTACTGTACTACTATACTGTAACTACTATACTGTAACTACTATACTGTATAAATACTGTAACTACTATACTGTAACTACTATACAGGTACTGTACTACTATACTGTATAACTACTATACCGTAACTACTATACTGTACTACTATACTGTATAACTACTATACTGTATAACTACTGTAACTACTATACTGTAACTACTATACTGTACTACTATACTGTAACTACGATACTGTACTACTATACTATAACTACTATACTGTATAACTACTGTAACTACTATACTGTAACTAATGTACTGTAACTACTATACTGTAACTACTATACTGTAACTACTATACTGCATACTGTTGGCCCTGTCCGGGGGTAATTCATCGATGGGGCCACAGTGGTCTCCTGACCTCCTCCTGTCTCACCCTCCAGATTTATGCTGCAGTAGTTTATGTTCGGGGGGCTAGGGTTCCAGTTGGTTATACTGGAGTACTCTCCTATCTTATCCATTGTTCCTGTGTGAATTTAAGTATGCCTCTCTCTAATTCTGGCTCGTTCTCGTCTTTCTTTCTCTCTCTTCGAGAACTGAGCCTCTAGACCATAACGTCACGGCAAACCGGGCATGAATGGACTCCTTGCTGTCCCCAGTCCACCTGGCCTT
>NC_036858.1:60434841-60438897 GCF_002910315.2 Salvelinus sp. IW2-2015
CTAGACCATACTCAGGACTACCGGCATGGATGAATCCTGCTGTCCCAGTCGCTGGCCCTGCTGCTATTCCAGTTTTCAACTTTCTGCTGCGGGTTATGACCCCTACGCTGTCCCAGACCTGCTGTTTCAATTCTTTATGATCGGGCTATGAAACAGCCAACTGCATTTATTCCTGATATTATTGACCATGCTTGTCATTTATGAACATTTTGAAAATGCTTGGCGCTCTCTAATTCTCTCCTTCTCTCTCGCTTTCTCTCTTCGGGAGGAACCTGAGCCCTGGACGTGCGTCGTTGCTGCCGGGCGTGATGGCTCCTTGCTGTCCCCAGTCCACCTGCCTTGCTGCTATTCCAGTTTTTCAGCTGTTCTGCTTATTATTAACTACTACATGTACTACTATACTGTAACTACGTATACTGCTATAAATACTGTAACTTTCTATACTGGTATAATCTACTATACTGTAACTACTATACTGTATAACTACTATACTGTAACTATTGCTAATGTACTACTATACTGTAAACTACCACACTGTATAAACTACTACACTGAACTTACTATACAGATATAACGTACTATACTGGCACAACTATACTGTAACTACTGATACTGTAAACTACCTTATACTGCACTACTATACTCTTACTACTATATGTAACTGCTATTACTGTACTACTATACTGTAACTTACTATACTGGTAACTAATATACTGTATAACTACTTTACTGTATAATACTGTAAACATATACTGCACTACTATATGTACTACTATACTGTAACTACTATACTGTAACTACTATACTGTACTATTTATACTGTAACTACTGATTACTGTATCTACTATACTGTTTATAAACTACTGTAACTACTATACTGTAACTACTATACGTAAACGCTATACTGATAACACTGTAACTGACTATACTGTATAACTATGTAAACTACTATACTGTATAACTACTGTAAACTACCAACACTGTATAACTACTGTAACTTACTATACTGTAACTACATACGCCGTAACACACCACTGTATAACTACTATTACTGTTTACTACTATACTGTTATAACTACTGTAACTATTATATGTAACTACTACACTGTATAACTACGTATACTGTACTACTAATACTGTGAACTACTACACTGTATAAACTACTATGACTTGTACGACGTATTACTGTAAACTACGTATACTGCATAACTACTGTAACTACTATACTTGTAGAACTTACTATGCTGTAACTACTCATACTGATATAACTACTATTAAGTAACTACTATTACTTATAACTACAGACTGTAACTATGCTAATGTACTACTATACTGTAACTACTTACCACTGTATAACTACTACCACTGGTAACTACGTATACAGTATAACTACTATTACTGTACAACTATACTGCAACTAAATATACGTATAACGACTATACTGGTAACTCTACCAGACTCAACACTATACGGTATAACTAACTATACTGTAACTACTATACTGTAACTACTTACTGTAAACTACTATACTGTATAACTACTGTAACTACTATACGTGTAACTACGGTATACTGTAACTACTACACTGTATAACTATGTACTACTCTACTGTAACTACTATACTGTAACTACTATACTGTAATACTACACTGTATAACTACTGTAACTACTATACTGTAACTACTATACGTGGTAACTACTATATTGTAACTACTATACCTTGTAATACTACACTGCCATAACTTACTGTAACTACGTATACTGTACTACTACTGTAACTACTATCTGTAAAACTACTATAGCTGTAACTATGCCTTAAGTACTTACGTATACTGGTTAATTACTACAGCTGATAACTACTACACTCTGTAACTACTATACAGTATAACTGTACTATACTGTACAACTATACTGCAACTATTTATACTGTATAACGTCTATACGTGTAACGTCTTCACCATACTCCAACTACTATACTGTAACTGCGTTATACTGTAACTGCGTATACTGTAACTACTATACTGTATAACTACTGTGAACGTACTACAAGTTGTAAACTACTATACTGTGAACGTACTACACCGTGTAATAACTACGTGTACTACTCTACTGTAACTACTTCCTGTAACTTACTATACTGTAACTACTACACTGTATAACTCCTGTACTACTATACTGTAAACTACTATACTGTAACTACTAATTGTAACTACTATACTGTACGTACTACTACGGTTATAACTACTGTTAACTACTGATACTGTAACTACTACACTGTATTCCTACTGTAACGTACTATACTGTATAACGACGGTAACTACTATACTGTAAAACTACTATACTGTAGACTACTACACTGTTAACTACTATACTGTATAACTACTGGTAACTGCTATACTGTAACTACTATACGGTAACTACATTCTGTAAACTACTATAAAATGTAATGATATACTGTAACTACCATTACTGTACTACTATTCTGTAACTACTATTTTGTAACTACTATACTGTAAACGGCTATACTGTAACTACTATACTTGTAACTACTATACTGTATAACTACTGTAACTACTATACTGTAACTACTATTCTGTAACTACTATACGGTACTACTATACTGTAACTACTATACTGTAACTACTATACTGTATAACTACTGTACTACTATACTGTAACTACTATTCTGTAACTACTATACTGTAACTACTATACTGRAACTACTACACTGTATAACTACTGTAACTGCTATACTGTAACTACTYTACTGTAACTACTATTCTGTAACTACTATACTGTAATGACTATACTGTAACTACTATACTGTACTACTATTCTGTACTACTATTCTGTAACTACTATACTGTAACGACTATACTGTAACTACTATACTTTAACTACTATACTGTAACGACTATACTGTAACTACTATACTGTACTACTATTCTGTAACTACTATTTTGTAACTACTATACTGTAACGACTATACTGTAACTACTATACTTTAACTACTATACTGTATAACTACTGTAACTACTATACTGTACCTACTATTCTGTAACTACTATACTGTATAACTACTGTACTACTATACTGTAACTACTATACTGTAACTACTATTCTGTAACTACTATACTGTAACTACTATACTGTATAACTACTATACTGTATAACTACTGTACTGTATAACTACTGTAACTACTATACGGTAACTACTATACTGTAACTACTATACTGTAACCACTATACTGTATAACTACTGTAACTACTATACTGTAACTAATATTCTGTATAACTACTGTAACTAATATACTGTATAACTAACTGTAACTACTATACTGTACTACTATACTGTAACTAATATACTGTYTAACTACTGTAACTACTATACTGTAACTACTATACTGTAACTACTATAATGTACCTACTATACTGTATAACTACTGTAACTACTATACTGTACTACTATACTGTAACTACTATACTGTATCACTACTGTACTGTATAACTACTGTAACTACTATACTGCAACTACTATACTGTAACTACTATTAAAACTAACTGTCTATCTATAACTGTAACTAGGTGCTCTAAGTGATGGCGTTTGTATGATGATAAGAGGGAAAGTGATCCTTTCTCTGGCTGCTTGTGTGCAGCTTCATGTACAGTAACTGAACAGGAAGTGTCTGTTAATGGCATAAACTTTCATTTAAAAAATGCCTGAGATCCCAACACTTCCCCCTACATAATTGCATCTACTTTTGACCAGAGCCTTACGAATGAGGATTGAAGTAGAGGAAGAAGAGAGTGGAGGAACAGGAACTGGTTTTGATATTACAAAGACCATGACAACAATCAACAAGCTATGAGAGATAGAGACTGTCACCAGCCTACAGGGTTCTTGAGAACATATTCTGAACAAACAACTACACTATGTCCCCTGTTTCCTACAGAGTTTTTTAATAATAAAAGACAAAAAGTAGATCAACGACTTCGTGCTGGAGGAAAGAGAAGTAAAGAGGAAGAGAATGGAGAAGAGGAGTGAGAGAATAATAA
>NC_036858.1:60438922-60447612 GCF_002910315.2 Salvelinus sp. IW2-2015
TACTCTGTACTACTATACTGAACGTAACTAACTGTATAACTCGTTTGTAACTCTACTGTAACTACTATACTGTAACTTACTATACTGTAACTACTATAATGTACTACTATACTGTAAACTACGTAACTTACTATACTACTACTATACTTAACTACTATACTGTATTCACTACTGTACTGTAATAACTACTGTAACCTACTATACTGCAACTACTTATACTGTAACTACTATATCTGTAAAACTACTATACTGGTATAACTCACTATACTGTATAACTACTGTAACTACTATACTTATAACTACTATACTATATAACTACTATACTGATAATTACTGTAACTACTGTAACTACTATACTGTAACTTAACGTATACTGTAACTACTATACCTGTAACTACTATACTTAAACTATACTGTATTAACTACTGTACTGTATAACTACTGTAACTACTATACTGTAACTACTATACTGTAACTACTATTCTGTAACCACTATAACTGTATACTACCTTTAACTAAGTATACTGTATAACTACTGTAACTACTATACTGTAACTACTATATTGTACTACTTTACTGTATAACTAATGTAACTAATATACTGTATAACTACTGTAACTACTATACTGTATAACTATACTGTAACTATTATATTGTAACTGCTATACTTTATAAGTAATATAACTACTATACTMTAACTACTATACTGTATAACTACTGTAACTACTATACTGTATAACTATACTGTAACTATTATACTGTAACTGCTATACTATATACCTAATATAACTACTATACTGTAACTACTATACTGTATAACTACTGTACTACTATACTGTAACTAGGTGCTCTAAGTGATGACGTTTGTATGATGATAAGAGGGAAAGTGTATCCCTTTCTCTGCTGCTTGTGTGCAGCTTCATTTACAGTAACTGAACAGGAGTGTCTGTTAAATGGCATAAACTTTCATTTAAAAAAATGCTGAGTCCCACACTTTTCCCCTACATATTGCACTACTTTTGACCAGAGCCTTATGGAATGAGGATGAAGTAGAGGAAGAGAGAGTGGAGGAACAGGGAACTGGTTTGATATTACAAAGACACACTGACACAATCAACAAGCTAGAGAGATAGAGACTTCACCAGCCTACAGGGTTTGAGAGGACATATTCTGAAGGCAACACTACACTATGGTTCCCCTGTTCCTACAGAGTTTTTAATAAAAGACAAAGTAGTCAGCTGTGCTGGAGGAAGAGAGAGTGAAAGAGGACAAGAGAATGGAGAAGAGTGAGTGAGAGAGAGAGAGATAGAGAGAGAGAGTGAGAGAGAGAGATGGAGAGAGATAGAGAGAGAGAGTGAGAGAGAGATGGAGAGAGAGTGAGAGATGGAGAGAGAGTGAAATGGAGAGAGAGATATCTTACCAGTAGCATCCTCCATTTCTTTATTTTCATCTCTTTTTTTTCTTTCTCTTTTCTTTCCTTTATTGTCAGTTGCCTTTCTTTTCCTCCTCTGCTTTCTCTCTTTTTATTTATTTTTCTTTTTGGACATCTAATACACTCACATTTGTGTTGATTATCTATCTAATTAACCTCTCATCTGAGTAAACATCTGAACCATTCGAGAGTTCTTTTGGAACGTTATAAGACTCTACCTGCTATTTTTTCAAAGATGATTTATTGATTATAAGCCTTTTGTAATATCTTGTTCAATTTCTCTACCATTATTAGTACAATAAATACCCCAATTTATTTGTTTGTTTTAAGGTTCATATAAGTATACTAAGATAGAATATAGTTCTTGGACATCATTCAAACCAATGAGGGTTCGGCAGTAAATTACTGCCACTTCAACCCACAGTTTTTGTGTTTTTGGCAGGTTTTATATAGTCACATTGGAATTCACATCCCTCTATACACTTCTCCGATGAATATTATAATTGAATTCTCAAGATAGGGCAACCTGAAACATTATTCTCAGAGGACCCTATCCGCTGCTGTGTCAAAACAATCTGTTGAAACATGGATTTCTGATTGTCATGACCAGCGTGGAAATCACCTTTACACAGGTACCTTCCTTGTTTGATTTCTGCCTTATAGAAAGGGAAAAGTAGAATGGAGTCCGTATCTGATTGCCGAAGGGACGGGCGGAGAGGGCCTTTAGCCATCCCGAAAGGATGAGCAACAATGTGTTGAGAGTTTTGAAGCGTTGAGTACTGCCGGCAATGGCTTGATAGAACTTCGGTAGTGCTTTCCTCAAATTGCTTTTTTAAAATCCCCAGCTACAATAAATGCAGCCTCAAGATAGGAAAGAGAGATGAAATGAAAGGAGGACAAGAGAATGAGTAGAAGAGTGAGTGAGAGAGGAGAGAGAGATGAGAGAGATGATAGAGAGAGGGACTGAGAGAAGTTGTTATGTTTTTTGTTTTGATGAGATAGAGATAGGTATTAGGAGAGTGATGAGATTTGGAGGAGATAGTGAAATGGCAGAGAGGAGTATTATTTCTTATCCAGTTAGACCTTCTTCATTTGTCTTTTATTTTCAGTCTCTTTCTGTCGTCCAGCTTTCTTTCCTCTGGCTTCTGCCCTGGACACACACACATTGATACATTGAAGTAACCTCCTCTATGTGCTGAGAACCACTTGAACCATCGAGAGCTTTGGAACCGTATTAAGAGTCTACACTGCGATTTTTTTGCAATGATTGTTGAGTGTTGATTATATAGTGCCGTTTTGTTACTGTTTCAGAGTTCGTATCTTCTTTATCCTAGTTGTTTAGTAGTACAATAAATACCCCAATTTATGTTGTTAAGTTCAAAAGAATACAAGACAAATATCCTAGACATCATTCAAATCATTGAGGGTTCGGAAATTTAAAGCCAATTCTTTTTGCAGATGGAACCTTATAGTCCCAAGCTCTTGATATGTCATGGAGATCATTCAGCCATTTTGTTGCTGGACATCCTTTTACCACCATTTTAACTGTGCTCTGAAAGCATGACTTTGCATGATGAAGACCATTAATGTCATGTATTTAAAATAGAGAGAGTGTAATCGTGTATCACATCAGCTCCCTGTCTTTCTGTCCGTCCGTCTGCCTGCTCTGTCTTCTCTGCCTGCTCTATACGTCTTCTCTGTCTGTCTGCCTGGTCTATATGTCTTCTCTGTCTGCTCTGTCTGTCTGCCTGCTCTATCCGCCTGCCTGTTTTGTCTGTCTGCCTGCTCTATCTGTCTACTCTGCTTTGCTCTGTCTGCTCTATCTGTCTGTCTGCCTGCCTGCTCTATCTGTCTATCTGCTCTATCTGTCTGCTCTGTCTGCTCTGTCTGTCTGCCTGCTCTATCCGGCTGCTCGGTCTGCTCTGTCCGTCTGTCTTTCTCTAGTCTGTCACTCCCTCTCTCCTCTCTCGCTCCCCTATCTCTCGCCTCTCTCTCCTCTCCCCTCCCTCTTCTCTCCCCTCTCCCTTCTCAATTCTCTCTCCCCTCCGCTGTTTTAAAGTGTGTGGGTGTTCATGCGTGTGTGACATGCATGTGTGTGTGCGTCGGTGTTTTTGGTTTACAGAAGGATTGAAGACTGTTTGACTAGAGGTTAGCGGAATCACGAAGATTTCTACTTTACCTATTATAATGACTAACAAGCAAAACGTCGGGTCTCTGGTTTTATCTCGCTCCCTCCTTGATGATGTTTTGTATTTGGGGTTTCAAGTAAGTTATGCAAGAGTGTTGAGCCAATATTCTAAGCTGAATCAAGAATTACTCATCTAATATAAAATTATCGTGCGACAATTAGCATTCAGAACCTCAAGTGGTTTGTGGGGATATAGCCGGCTGTGCATCTATCCACAAGCAGGTTTGGGTTTTGTTGGTCAGCCGTTTTAATAGGGTCCACATTGTAAGGAACAACACGCCAACTACTAATTCAGCAACTTTCCGATGAAGAAGCTGCCATTCAGAATTACTAAATCTCAGACAGCGCACAGCCTGGAACATATCCAGGTCCGCTTGTAACATACCGCAATCTGCGATGGATAGATCACAGTGCTGAGTGTTGTGCAACGAACAGGACGGTAGTGAATGTGGCTTCAGGTAGCCTTACAGACAGGTGACTGCTCCTGGTATGTTGGAATATTGCCCTATAGGAAAGGGAAAGGGCACGGAAATGGCAAACAGTAGACGATCTGGGATTTGGGCAGAAGGGGAGGGGCGGAGGGTGAAGGCTTAGGTTATGGGCTCATCCCGGACCGAACAAAATGGTTGAGAGGATTATAGAGAAGCATGAGAACATAAAAGGGGTCAGCGGCTACTGCATATCATGCTTGAAAGAGGACTAGTACTGGTAGGGTGCATGGCTTTCCCAAAACTTTTGCCTTTGATTTTATATCAACGGTGGAAGTAAACTGGGGGTGTGGAGCGTGTAGCTCTAAATAAGTAAAATTGCATAGCCAATATGAAAGAGTAGGAAGAGAAGGCATCTCACGTAGAAAGAACGCCAGTGAAACGAGAAGTTAAGCCAGCAGAAAGAGTGAGCAGGCACGAGAAGATAGAGAGGAGAGGTTCGGATAAGAGAGACTGCTGACGACGATAACGAGTGTGGGAACGCAGATAGAGAGAGAGTGAAGAGATGGAGAGAGATGGAATGAGAGAGAGATACTTACCAGTAGCAGTCCTCCCATTTCCTTTATTTTCACTCTTCTCGGTCAGCTTCTCTTTCCTCTGCTTCTCCTGGCACGACACACATCAGATATCGACTAAGAACCTCTCATTAACTGAGAACACTGGACATCCAGCGAGAGGCTTAGAACTATAAGCATTCCATGCTGCCCTGTGAGCATCTCTCTGTCAACATTTGTCACGTTTCACCATGACTTATTTATTCCTCGTCCCTTCGCTAGCAATCGTATCCAATGTTTCTACCTATAAGTAACAATAAACAGCCCAGTCAACTCCACTGGGACGCCTACAAGTCCATTTCACGCACATTTGAGTGGTGGGCTGGTTACGCTCTATTTCCCACACAACAGAATTCAAGGAATCAAATTAACCTTAAGACATCATCCACATCCACACCTAGGGTTTCTCATTCCTTCTTTTCATCTTTAAAATGTTTAGGATGAACCAACTAATCTTACTTGGGACATTGGACATGGTAACCTTTACACCATCCGTATCCCAAGCACCTTTCCATAATGTCATGTGCGGGAGAATGCATTGAGCCCTAGATGGTGTATGTCGGATGTCTCCATTTTGGTATTTGATTTGGACATTCCTTTCTCTCACACATTTAACACCATCGACTGAAGCTGAACTATTGAGGCACTCTCATGGAAGACATATTGACGTTTTTGTGTTATTGTAAATGTTATCATAGTGGAGAGTTGTTAATATCGTTTTATGGCAAGATCATATCTCCTGCTAGACTTCTTATAGGTCCATCTTGCCGATACTTGACAGTCCATACTGGCCTGTCTGTCTCTTCGGGCTCTGTCTCCTCTGATCTCTACTTTTAGGACGTTACATTATCTCTGTTTCGTGCGCCTGCTTGGTCTTATAGTCTCTGCATCTTCGCCCTTACACTCTCGATCCGTCTGCCTCCTCCTAACACCTCCAGCCGCCATGATCTGTTCCGGGTCTCCTCTCTATCTGTCTACTCTGCTTTGCTTGTCTACTCTTATCGTCTCCGTCTGCTCAGCCTGCTCTATTGTCTGTGGGACCTGCTCTTAAATCTGTCTGCTCTGGATGGGCTGACTTCTGTGGTCTTGCGCAGAGCACTCTTAAATCACTAGAGAGCTAGTTATTAAGCGGGGCACTGATGTTGTCTAGACCCCACTAGGCCGCGCACCAACTCTTGCTCTTCGTCAGCCACCCACCCCTGTCTTACTCTCATTACATCCCCACCCCTATCCCAAATACGAGCCAACGCACCTCAATCATCTCAGCCCTTCTCTGCTGCACTCTCTCCCTCCGACGCTACCATCTTCCGCTCAATTAGCACACCATCTCCCTTTCCTCACATTCCTCTCACGCTTTCAATCCCATCCACCTCCGGCTGGTTATAAAAGAGCGTTGTGAGTGTGTTGCAAAATCCCCGACACGCCCGCCCGCCCACTGCCATTCCGACCAGCGTGCTGAGATCATGCATGTTGGTGGCTCGCGGTGAGACAGCCATCGTGGTTTTTATTATTTCCAGACAATGTAACACAGTGTGTGTGTCGTCGTGTGTGCGTCGTATGTGTGTGTGTGTGCTGGTGTGTGTGGTGTGTTTGTGTGTTTGCTGTGATGTGTGCTCTTTTCGACTGAGACGTGCTGAACAGACACTAATTAGACATCATCTCCAAGTTAACAGATATTGATGTTGTATACATTGCTAGCCCAGCTCTTCCCAGGCTCTCTCATGAGTTCAGAAGGCCTATGAGAGGGAAGCGCCTAAGGAATAGAGTGATAAGGAGACGAAGCTAGACGACGGCTAAACATGAGGATTCCAGCCATTGGAGACATGTGGTGCTTCGTCCTGACTGTGGGAGGTGCTAACAGGTGAGTGATGGGAAATAAGAAGAAGAGCTAGGGAAACGGAGAAAATCGGATTACGGTTAGGTATAAGGTGACTCATAAGAGAGGAGCACGCAGGCCATAAATGGAATTTCATACCCACTTTCAAACACTTCATTTGTCGGGCTCTGCACTTTGCGGCCTGTACAAGCAGAACAGGGGCACACAGTGGCCTAATCACAATGTGATATGATGAACACAAATCCTCCAACCAGACCGAGTACCGTATAGCTCAGAGGGCGTTTTTGTATATTCCAGGGACATAAACGCTTCCAGGGGGGGAGGAGAGGGAAAGAAGTTAATAGTGATAAGGGGGGGGGTATATGGTCAGAGGGCAATAATTTCTTCCAAGACTCGTTACGTCTTCAATTTTGTGGGGGAGCCTCCCACAAATGTCCATTTTTGCCTACCTCTAAATTGCAAGTCTTGACTGCTACACAATAACAATCAACATCACAAACCCTAAACAAGTATCTACCAGATTTCTTGTGTATAACTCTGGTCCCGCCTCCTTGCCGTCGTCTCCTACCTCGCCGAAAAAAAAAAAGCAAATCACAACAAAACGGTTTTCTATCTTGATGTTTATAGGCAGCCATACAACGTCTAGTCTCTGAGTTTTGGGATGGGTTTACAAAACAGATGAATATACTCTCGTGTGAATAACCGCTGCACCCCATCCACATTTATGTGACCAAAATGTGCACACTTACTCCATCTAATTATCTGATTCGTAATCATCATCTTCTATGCTATCTAACTATCAAACTAATCACCAGCTTCTATCTAATACTATCTTCTAAAACATAAGTTCTATCTGTAAATCGATCTAAGTATTCTCTTCTATCTGCATACTATGCTATGTCTGTCAATCTATCCTATCTATTCTATTATCTAGTAATAACTAGGTCTATCTATCTAGTCTGTCTTTCTCTAGTCTGTCACTCCCACACCGCTCTCTCTCTTGCGGTGGGCTGGTCTCTGCTCTATGAGCGTCTATGGGTCCCTCCAAATGCAACTTCAATAGAACCCCAAAAAAGAATTACAAGGCGCCATCTCTCATTAACTTTGGAGAGGGCCCCCACCTCTTCTGGAATCTCTCGTCCTCTCTCTTCCCCCCACCAAACGTTCGTGCAGGTGGGGGTGTGTGTGATCCAGCGTCCTGAACTCCTTCTCTCTCTCTCGTGCGTCTCGTCTCCCTCCTCCACCCCACCCTCACTCTTCTCATCATATTATCCGCGCCTGACTCTTCCGCACCTCTCATCGTCTTTTCCCCGCATCACTAATCTCCTCCTCCTCTCTCCCTTCCCCCCTCTCTCCTCTCTCCTCGTCTCTATTACCCCCTCTTCTCTTCTCTTCCTTCTTCTCTCTCTCGTCTCACCCCTCACTCTGCTCTCTCCGTCCTTCCTCCTCCTTCCCCCTCCTGTCTCATTCTCTATCTCTCTCTCCGTTTCCACTCCCCTCTCGGTCTTCGTCTCTCCTACTCATCCTCTCCTCTCCCCTCCTCCTTCTCGTCTCTTCCTCTCTTCTCTCCTCTCTCTTCTCCTTCTCATCCTCCTCGCCTCTCTCTTCCTTCCTCCTTCTGCTTCCCCGTCTGCCCTCTCCCCTCTCTCTTTCTTTCTCTTATTACCCCACTCTTCTCTCTCCTCTCTCTCTTCCCCCGCTCTCTCTTCTCTTCTCGTATTACATCCCAATCTTCTCGTCCTCTCTCCACCCTCTGCCTCTCTCTCTCTATTATCCCCTCCTTCTCTCTCCCTCTTCTCTCTTCCCTCTCTTCTCTCTCTCTCTCACTCTTCCCCTCTCTGTCTCATTCTCTCTCTCTTCTCTCTCTCTCTCCTCATAATAAATGCATCTCTCTTGTGATATGGCGGGTCTAGCTAACTGGCCTCAACCTGTGTTTGCTGTCGCCTCTAGGAGGGGGTATATGGCCTGAGCAGAGGGCGAGATTGACCCATGCAATTATGTATATCCACCCACCACACCAAACACACATACTTACACTCGGCAACATAAAAAACAAGTGGCACTGCTCTCCACACCACTAAGACGAGTCCACCAAAACCCAACACAAGCAGGAGAAATCACGCAACGTCACACACACACCACCACACACACACCACCACACACACAGGCAGCAGACAAACACGCAAACATG
>NC_036858.1:60447637-60479984 GCF_002910315.2 Salvelinus sp. IW2-2015
GTGAGACCAGCCATCGTTTTTATTATTTCCAGGAATGACACAGTGGTGTGTGGTGTGTGTGGTGTTGTGTGTGTGTTGGTGGGTGTGGTGTGTGTGTGTGTGTGTTGTGTGTGTGGTGTGTATGAGAGTCTGACAGACACTAGTGACATCTCTACATTAGATGGATTGGTTGATACTGCAGCCCACCCACCCATCTCCATGAGAGAAGCCTATGGAAGAAGCCCTATGGGCAATAAGATGAAGGCTAGCCGCTAACATAATTCCAGCCATTGAAATTTCTTTTTGGTCTGCTTTGTGTACAGTGTAACTAGTGCTAATATTAGGCTACCAAACATCCCTTTAAGAGTGCAGGCTATGACAAATATTCCATGAGCTAGCGTTTCCAATCCTTCATTGGTGTTGCTTTGTCCTTGTGTTAGAAACTGTGGGGAAATAATAGATTAATATTATCGACTCACTACGTAGAGAGAGCCTGTTGTCCAAAGTAAAAGCTCAGACCAATGGAGAAACAGAGAAGATCTGATATGTTGGTAGCTAAGTTTGTTTTCTTTTGTTTTTTTTTTTTGTTAACGTGCAAATCTCTTGCTGCCTATCAAAGGTCTCGTCACAAGAGAACAACACACAGACTAAAATAATGGTTCTAAATGTACCAGATAGGGTTCTTTGGCTTGTAACTATATGCAGCTCTGTCTGTCTGTCCGTCCGTCCGTTCGTCCGTCCGTCCGTCCGTCGTCCGTCCGTCGTCCATCCATCCATCCACCATCCATCTATCTATCTAGCTATCATTCTATCTATCTATCTATCTATCTATCTATTCACTATCTATCTATCTATCTATCATCTATCTATCTATCTATCTATCTATCTATCTATCTATACTATCTATCTAGCTATCTATCTACTATCTATCTATCTACTATATCACTTATCTATCTGACTGTCTTTCTCTAGTCTGTCACTCTCCCACTCTCTCTCTCTTCGGTGGTCTGTCTCTTCTAGAGCTAGTCCCTGCAAATAAACTTAATAAACCCAAAAGAATTACAAAACCCATTCATAACTTTTCCCCCTCTCCTCTGCTCTCTCTCCTCTACCCTCTCTTTCCCTCTCTCTCTCTCTCTTTTCCCCCTCTCTCCTCTTCTCTCTAATCCCCCTCTCTTCTCTCTCCCTTCTCTCTCGCCCCCCTCTTCTCTCTCCTCTGCTTCCCTCTCTTCTCTTACTTCTCCAATCCCCCTTCTTCTCTTTCTCTCTTTTCTCCGCTCTTCCCCTTCTTCTTCTCTCCCTCCTCCTCTCCCCCTCTCTTCCCTATTCTCGTAGATGCCACTAATTATCCCACCTTCTCTCCTCTCTTCCTCTCTCTCTACTTCCCCCTCTCCTTCCTCTTTTCTTTTTGTTTTTTTCTTTTTTTTCTTTTTTTTTTTTTTTTAGGCATTTATATCTTGCCCATATTGCCTGTTCGTTTGCGTCCAGCTTAACCGCCAGTATCCCAGTCACGCGATTTCGTTTGGACAATACCAAATTTTCCGTCCTTTACCCTTACAACTGCTCAGCTTCATCTGTTTTTAGATTTATCACTTATCTTTGCACAGTGCCAGCAACGAAATTAAATCTGCCCAACACCCGTTAACTCGTCCTGCGCGTTTGAGCTTTTTTTTCGTCCCGAGGCGAAGCCAATTTTGCTTTCATTCCGATCCTGTTGTCCCGCCACGGCTAATTTCTAGGGTGGCCATCTTCTTTCGCTGGAAGATCGCAGCCCTGCACGAATTTACACTGTCAGTCTACACTCTTTCTTCCGTGAGTCCCATACATTACACCCATCGATAAATAAGAGGTCCGACTCCCTCTCTCTCCCTTCTCTCCTTACTCTCCTCTCCCCTCTCGGTGCTCTTCCTCTCTCTCTCTTCCCCCGTCTCTTCTCTCCTCCCTCTCCTCTCTTCCCCCTCTCTTCTCTTATTATCACCCATCTCTCTTCTCTGCCTCCTCTCTTTCCCCGCTCTCTCTTCTCTTCTTCTACTCTATCTATCCCCATCTTCTCTCTCTCCTCTCCCCGTCTGTTCTTCTTCTCTCTATTAATCCCCCTCCTCTCTTCTCTCTCGCTCCATATCTCGTTCCCCCTCCTTCTCTCCTCTCTCTCTCTCTCCCCCTCTTCTCTCTATCTCTCGTCCTCCTCTCTTCTCCCATTACCTTCCAGTATAAATGCATCTCTCTGCTTGTGAATATGCGAACTACTGAGTAACTGCGTAACCTGGTTTGCTGTCTCTGGAGGGAGATATATGGCTGAGCAGAGCACACACACACACACACACACACACACACACACACACACACACACACACACACACACACTCAATGTCTGAGTTGGATGTGTGATGTTGATTGTGTGTGTGTCATACTGATGTGCGTGCCACACTGATTCCAGAGTTAGCATTATCATCAGTTCACATATGGTACAACCCACTAGTAACTAAAAGTTACTGGAAAGAGAAGTTACGTTTTTTACAGTGTAGGCTCTCAAAATAAGGCCTAATGAACAACGTATGGTATTAGCTGGGTTTGAATACTATTTGTGACGTAAATTGAGTATGCAGTATGCTTATTGGTCATAGTATGGATATAGTTAGTATGCCAAAAAGTTCCCGGATGTCGTACTACATTCMCCAAAAATCGAAGTATACAAGCAGTGAACACAGTTTCTGTGCTTTTAGGGCCCATAATGCAATTCTTCAGAAAATGGGTGTGGCTTCACAKKATTTTCAGATTTGAAGAAAATGGCATAAAATATGCAGCCGAAGTCCGACGAGAGCGGATATAAATGTAAGTACAAAAAGTAAATATTCATTGCTTTAATTAATTATGAGAAATGTTATGAAAATGTTGAGGAATGAAATAAAAAAGTAATGACTTTTCAAATAACTTACGTTTCACGTTATGTTGGCTGACAATTTGTTAGATACACTAGCTATACAAACCGCATAGCATAAAGTTATAATTACAGCAGTTGCTTGTATGTACCGGTATGTTAGCTAGCTACCTAACATTAGTTGACTACATCGAACTTGCCAGTATATTAACTATCTGCTATCTAACTAACTACCCAATGTTTTCTTGTTACCCAACGTTTATTGACTTGATTATTCACGTCATTCTTAGCTAAGTGCTATAGTCGTTGTGTGTTCTTAGTGGACATAGTTAATGAAGTCGTAAGATGTCTAATAATTTGTTATACTAATAAGCTAGCAAGAAGTTGTATTGTAACAACATCAACTTCCGGTAGTCAGGCGAAGCGCTAGTACACTCAACTGAAAGGATACCGTTCATTTACATTATACTAAAATGAACTAATAGTATATAGTATGTGGTATATGCTCATTAAGTATGTAGTATACCGTATGTTAGTATGGGTACTCAAACACAGCTATTGTGTTAGATAATATATATTTATTTTCTTTTATAGGATCTGACTTGGTGAAGTCCATAGCACTGAAAATGGATGAATGCAACAACCATGTCTCTGTCACTAACAAATACAGTCATGGGTGGTAACAATTTACTCGAAAGGCAAGGCTTATTTGAATAACGCTTTACACTAAGCAGTGTGTTAATTTAACACTATTCAAATGTGTATAAGGGTCCACAGAGTCCACAATTCCAGTGTTAATTTAATAACACTCTCAGTGTTCATTTAAAAAAAAAAAATCTGGCGAATTTGCTGTGTGTGAATATGTATGTGTGTGTGTGTGTGTGTGTTTGTACTTCTTATATAATAACAATGACATCACTTCCTAGTTAAAAACTAAAATAACAAACTCATGACAACTTGTCATTGTCACATCCAAGGCTATACATAATTGATATGTCTTTGTTTATCCTTCTTATTCCTGTAAGTCGGACAACTGAAGTTCATTCAGAGTAGTAGTGACGATGTGTTTTGAGAGCTGGTGTGATGAGGGAGAATGTTAATGTATTCCCTACACTGGCAAAATAAACTTGAAGCTTGACACAGAGTGGTGGGTGGCACACACAGGATAGAAGGACAGAACAGATACCAGCTTCAGGATAGTGCTTGTGTTAACTACCTGGATGTATATGTATCCATGTTACCTGTCTGTGAGTCCAGGTTATCTTGCTCCATGGCTGTATGGTTGTCAACGTCTTCTTTAGGTGGATCTAGCTCATCTGTACAGACAGTCGGAGGAGAGACATTGGTCAGCCCCTGAGCAAACACATAGCGTCTTCTACAGTATCTCAGCCATGACAGTACAGGATTGTCGACATTGGTCTGGTTGGACAAGACCGTGTTGTCTTGTCTGGACATAACACAATTCGCTAAATGTCAAATTGGTGCCAACATTCAAGAGACCAGCATGTCGAAATGTTGCCAAGATTACTAAATGACTCCCTCCCTCTACCTCCTCCCTCCCCTCCCCTCTCCTCCATCCTTCCCTCCCCTCTCCTCCATCCTTCCTCCTCTCTCAGCCAATGACATTGGGACATTGAGTAATGAAGCCATTCACCAATAGCTAACATGCTCTATGAATGGCTATTGTGCTGTTTCTATAATTGCTTTTTTAACAAGCTATTTTTTCCATATTTGTGCAATTTTAGACCCACTCTCTAAACAATTCAAACGCCAGATCCCATTAGATGGGAAACAAGAACAATTTCTACCAAAGCCTTGTTTTTGGTGTTTGTCTCGAGTGCTGCTGTCAATCTGAAAATGTTGACACACACGCAGGCACGGACGCATGCAAGCACACACACACACACACTCACAAACACACAGCAACAGCAATCCTTCCCAGTAATCATGAWTGGCATTCTATTTAAATGAGAATCATGGCCTTATATACAGTGGCTTGCGAAAGTATTCACCCCCTTGGCATTTTTCCTATTTTGTTGCCTTACAACCTGGAATTAAAATAGATTTTTGGGGGGTTTGTATCATTTGATTTACACAACATGCCTACCACTTTGAAGATGCAAAATATTTTTTCTTGTGAAACAAACAAGAAATAAGACAAAAAAACGGAAAACTTGAGTGTGCATAACTATTCACCCCCCCCCCAAAGTCAATAGTTTGTAGAGCCATCTTTTGCAGCAATTACAGCTGCAAGTCTCTTGGGTTATAAGCTTGGCACATCTAGCCACTGTTTTTTCCCCCCCAATCTTCAAGGCAAAACCGCTCCAGCTCCTTCAAGTTGGATGGGTTCCGCTGGTGTACAGCAATCCTTAAGTCATAACACAGATTCTCAATTGGATTGCGGTCTGGGCTGTGACTAGGCCATTCCAACGCATTTAAATGTTTCCCCTTAAACCAGTCGAGTGTTGCTTTAGCAGTATGCTTAGGGTCATTTTCCTGCTGGAAGGTGAACCTACGTCCCAGTCTCAAATCTCTGGACATTGAAACAGGTTTCCCTCAAGAATTTCCCTGTATTTAGCGCCATCCATCATTCTTTCAATTCTGACCAGTTTCCCAGTCCCTGCCGATGAAAAACATCCCCACAGCATGATGCTTCCACCACCATGCTTCATTGTGGGGATGATATTCTTGGGTTGATGAGAGGTGTTGGGTTTGCGCCAAACATAGCGTTTTCCTTGATGGCCAAAAAGCTAAATTTAGTCTCATCTAACCATAGTACCTTCTTCCATATGTTTGGGGAGTCTCCCACATGCCTTTTGGCGAACATCAAACGTGCTTGCTTATTTTTTTCTTTAAGCAATGGCTTTTTCTGGAAACTCTTCCGTGAAGCCCAGCTCTGTGGAGTGTACGGCTTAAAGTGGTCCGATGGACAGATACTCCAATGTCCGATGTGAAGCTTTGCAGCTCATTCAGGGTTATCTTTGGTCTCTTTGTTGCCTCTACGATTAATGCCCTCCTTGCCTGGTCCGTGAGTTTTGGTGGGCGGCCCTCTCCTGGCAGGTTTGTTGTGGTGCCATATTCTTTCCATTTTTTAAAAATGGTGCTCAGTGGGATGTTCAAAGTTTCAGATATTTTTTTATAACCCAACTCTGATCTGTACTTCTCCACAACTTTGTCCCTGACCTGTTTGGAGAGCTCCTTGGTCTTCATAGTGCCGCTTGCTTTGTGTTGCCCCTTGCCTAGTGGTGTTGCAGACTCTGGGGACTTTCAGAACAGGTGTATATATACTGAGATCATGTGACAGATCATGTGGCACTTAAATAAAGTCCACCTGTGTGCAATCTAACTAATTATATGACTTTTGAAGGTAATTGGTTGCACCAGATCTTATTTAGGGGCTTCATAGCAAAGGGGGTGAATACATAAGCACGCACCATTTTTCCCTTTTGTATTTTCTTGCATTTTTTTWAACAAGTAATTTTTTTCATTTTACTTCACCAATTTGGACTATTTTGTGTATGTCCATTACATTGAATCCAAATAAAAATCAATTTAAATTACAGGTTGTAATGCAACAAAATAGGAAAAACACCAAGGGGGGTGAATACTTTTGCAAGGCACTGTATGCAGCCTAAGATAGTAGAGTTATATATTGTCTTGTCTGTCTTGTCACATCAGGTGGAGATGTATTTGTGTATCCAACAATGCTGTGTCTATCTATACTGAACAAATATATAAACACAACATACAACAATTTCAAAGATTTMACTGAGTTAACAGTTCATATAATTCATTAGACCCTAATCTATGGACTTCACATGACTGGGCAGGGTGTGCAGCCATGGTGGGCCTGGTAGTGCATAGGCCCAGCCACTGGGGAGCCAGGCCCATCCACTGGGGAGCCAGGCCCAGCCAATCAGAATTTGTTTTTCCCCACAAAAGGGCTTTATAACAGACATAAATAGTCAGTTTCATCAGCTGTCCGGGTGGCTGGTCTCAGACGATCCCCCAGGTGAAGAAGCCGGATGTGGAGGTACTGGGCTGGCATGGTTTCACTTGGTCTGGACATTCCTGCAGTCAGCATGCCAATTGCACGCTCCCTCAAAACTTGAGACATCTGTGGCATTGTGTTGTGTGACTAAACGGCACATTTTAGAGTGGCCTTTTATTGTCCCCAGCACAAGGTGCACCTGTGTAATGATCATGCTGTTTAATCAACTTCTTGATACGCCACACCTGTCAGGTGGATGGATTATCTTGGCAAAGAAGAAATGCTCTCTAACAGGGATGTAAACAAATTTGTGCACAACATTTGAGAAATACGCTTTTTGTGCGTACGGAACATTTCTGGGATCTTTTATTTCAGCTCATGAAACATGGGACCAACACTTTACATGTTGCGTTTATATTTTTGTTCAGTATAAATAAATAAGCCATTTAGCAGACACTTTTATCCAAAGCAACCTATAGACCAGCTAGCTTACATTTACATATGGGTGGACCCAGCGGGAATCACTCATAATCCTTGCATTGCAAAGCGCCATGCTCTACCATCTGAGCCAAACAGGACCACCTATCTAACATGATCACAACATATCATTCATGGGTAAACACATGTAGTTGCCATACACTTCATCCAATAGCATTGTTATCACTCTGTCTGAATCTGGCAAGCATGAKTATTTTCTGTCTGAGTATACAAGGACACAATGACAAAAACATACATTTGCTCAGTACATTTCAAACTGATTCAGTAGATGTGTCCCAAATGGCACCCTAGCACCCTATTCCCTATATAGTGCACTACTTTTGACCAGAGCCCTATGGGCCCTGTTCAAATGCGGTGCACTATATAGAATTTAGAACACATTCCGTGTGTGATATCACAAGGATCACTATTACTAAAGGTTTGTGCTATCTGGGATCCTTGGGACGTCCATACCACTGGAGGCTGCTGAGGCGAGAACGGCTCATAATAATGGCTGGAAAGGAGTCAATGGAAACCATGTGTTTGATGTTTTTGATACCATTCCACTAATTCCACTCCAGCCATTACCACAAGCCTGTCCTCCCCAATTAAGGTGCCACCAACCTCCTGTGGTCCCACCCTAAACCCTAACGTTAACCCTTACCTTAACCATTACCCTTAAGTGACCCTAACACTAACCCTAACCATTTTAATTGTCAACTTCAATGGGGTAGGGATGTCCCAAGGATCTCAGATAGCACGGACCCTATTATAACCCATCACATTGTAGTGACACCACTGTATCTTACAGTTACTAGCTTTCGCCTGCAGGGGGCAGTATTGTCACATTGTTTCCTCCCAATGCTATATGCAGGTGAAATAACTCTTACTGTAGAATGTTGAGATATTAATGAAAGTAGATTCTAAAATACAATTTTACACAATAGGAGTAGGGAAGGTGTGTGTGTGCGTGTTTTTTGTGTGTGTGCGTGTGTGTGTGTTGTCTGTGTGTCACTAATAGGACAAAGCACCACCGTGACTCGTCCTCCTCATCTTATTTAAAGTAAAGGATGAGGGGATATGATTCCCCTGTGCAGACAAAATAATTTACACAATTCAAAAATGTTGTATGCTTTTTGAAACACCTTTTTGAGTCTGTACCTACTGCATTCAGTCTGTATCTGGATGAAGGGTTAAGTACGAGGTTCTGCACTTCACTCTAGTTCACTTCAGATTTACAACATACTCATAGGACTATATGTATATATGTCAGTGGTTTGGACGTACAGTACCACTAGGAATGAGAGGCTCATAGGACAGTATGTATATACACTACCGTTCAAAAGTTTGGGGTCACTTAGAAATGTCCTTGTTTTTGAAAGAAAAGCAAATGTTTTGTTCATTAAAATAACATCAAATTGATCTGAAATACAGTGTAGACATTGTTAATGTTGTAAATGACTTTTAATGAAATATCTACATAGGCGTACAGAGGCCCATTATCAGCAACCATCACTCTTGTGTTCCAATGGCACGTTGTGTTAGCTAATCCAAGTTAAAAAGGCTAATAGATCATTAGAAAACCCTTTTGCAATTATGTTAGCACAGCTGAAAACTGTTGTCCTGATTATAGAAGCAATAAAACTCGCCTTCTTTAGATTAGTTGAGTATCTGGAGCATCAACATTTGTGGGTTCGATTACAGGCTCAAAATGGTCAGAAACAAAGCACTTTCTTCTGAAACTCGTCAGTCTATGGCTTTTTCTTTGCAACTCTGCCTAGAAGGCCAGCATCCCGGAGTTGCCTCTTCACTGTTGACGTTGAGACTGGTGTTTTCCAGGTATTATTTAATGAAGCTGCCAGTTGAGGACTTGTGAGGTGTCTGTTTTTCAAACTAGACACTCTAATGTACTTGTCTTCTTGCTCAGTTGTGCACTGGGGCCTCCCACTCTTCTTTCTATTCTGGTTAGAGCCAGTTTGCGCTGTTCTGTGAAGGAGGTAGTACACAGCTTTGTATGAGATCTTCAGTTTCTTGCCAATTTCTCACATGGAATAGCCTTCATTTCTCAGAACAAGAATAGACTGACGAGTTTCAGAAGAAAGTGCTTTGTTTCTGACCATTTTGAGCCTGTAATCGAACCCACGAATGCTGATGCTCCAGATACTCAACTAGTCTAACTAGTTTTATTGCTTCTTTAATCAGAACAACAGTTTTCAACGGTGCTAACATAATTGCAAAGGGGTTTTCTAATGATCAATTAGCCTTTTAAAATGATAAACTTGGATTAGCTAACACAARGTGCCATTGGAACACAGGAGTGATGGTTGCTGATAATGGGCCCCTGTACGCTATGTAGGTATTCCATTAAAAGTCAGCTGTTTCCAGCTACAATAGTCATTTACAACATTAACAATGACTACACTGTGTTTCTGATCAATTTGATGTCATTTGAATGGACCAAAAAAATAGCTTTTCTTTAAAAAACAAGGACWTTTCTGTGACCCCAAACGTTTGAACGGTAGTGTATGTCAGTGGTTTGGACGTACAGTACTGCTAGGAATGAGAGGTTCATACGACTGCTTGTATATTGTTAAGAATGTGCCCCTAATATGCTCATGTAGGACCGTCAGCAAGCAGCAGGATGCAGATACATAGGCAGGGAGTTAATCAGGAGACTAGCTAAGGCCTGTGGAGAAATCATATTCAATATCTACTGTTGTGGAACTCTAGCTATAAATAGTCTCTGCTGTGTGTGCTACGCTAGGTCCTTAGCATGTGTGTGTGACAGAAGGGTCTACAAATGGATGAATCCACCTGAGTGACTTAGCTTTCAGCATCAGTACATAACACCACTTTACTCTCATGTTGAGGAGACTGATGCACRTCCAGTTGGGGGTTTCTGCTGGGTTTGTGTGAGAGGCATTAGGATGTGTGTAGAATATTAAACCTTTACAGTGAGATAGCTGCCTATAGCAACAACCTACACTCCCTTCACCCATGACTCTGCCACAAACACTGTCTCTCTGTCTGCTCTTCTTTCCAGCCAACCTTTGCGTCGGACAAAACATGGGTGAAAAACACACTGAGAAATTGGCCAAATTGAAAGTGCTTCAGAGCGCTACGACCAGCAGCCGTTATATGTGACGAGTGTGTCTGTGCAAGGTGTGGGTGTGTGCGTGTGTGTGTGTGTCTGTGCAAGGTGTGGGTGTGTGCGTGTGTGTGTGTGTCTGTGCAAGGTGTGGGTGTGTGCGTGTGCGTCACTGCGTGGCGTGCTGGGAAAGCCAGACGTCATAGGGGGAAAAGCCATTGATTCTCCATGCCTGCACTGAGCTTGTTTGAACACAGAGGGAAGCCTGTCTATGTAAGAGCAAACAGGCTACTGGCTACAGTAGCTGCTATACTGTACTGGTAAGGGAATACATGTTTGCTGTGTCTGTGTTGTGTGTGTGTTGTGTTGTGTGTGTGTGTGTGTGTGTGTGTGTGTGGTGTGTGTGTGTGTGGTGTGTGTGTGTGTGTGTGTGTGTGTGTGTGTGTGTGTGTGTGGTGTGTGTGTGTGTGTGTGTGTGTGTGTGTGTGGTGTGTGTGTGTGAGGTTTGAGTGAGTGAGTGAGTGAGTGTGTGCGAGTGTGTGCGAGTGTGTGCGAGTGTGTGGTGAGTGTGTGTGTGAGTGTGTGTGGCATAAATAAATCCTCTCAGTTTAATTCTCTCCCCACATTAAAAAGTAATACATGTATTTTTTCCTACTAGCTCTGACTTTGCTGATAACTTCTTTATTGAGGAAAAATGTACACTCTTAGAAACACTGTGTTATTTTTTAACACATCCCTGTGTCTAGTTAGGGACGGCACATGTTGTGTTACTTTAAACACTGTGTTGACAACATTTTCCAACACATTATGTGTCAATTCCTGCAATGAATGAGTTAATAGCTGACAACCACACAACACACCCTAGATGTGTTAGATTATTGACCAATCACACTGCAGAGTCATCATGCATCTTTGCCGTGGCRTCACACTCCCTCACGCTCTGAAAAGTGAAGTGACAACTGACAGCCTGGAGTGAGCCTCAGCCAGCAGGAGGAATACCACACAATAAACCAGGTACATTCATCTTTATCTGAAMGAGGTGACCATTTGAGGAAAATGCTGAGCACACAGCAACATTTAACCTTGATTTATAAAAATATCATGTTTCAGATGAGTTGTCAAGAAGTTAGGCTAGTTAGGCAAACTTTTACCATAATCATTATCATTACTCAGCATGCTCTACTGCAGYTAGATTTTTAGAATTGTTTTTAATATTTGTGTTTTTGCATTTACATTGATTGATTGATTAATATTATGCTACACAAAGTGAAATAACATAAACGTTTCTAAACTAATCTAATCAGTTAGGTTTTTTGCACCCGACACTGAAATGGTTGTTCCAGTTTAAATGGCTTAGGTAGTCTCCGCACAATGATCCTAACACTGGCAGTCATTCTGAAAAAATCTAACTAAACTGTTGGATATCTGGCTGGATTCACTTTGCCAGCCAGCATAATGTGACTTGCAGGCCTGATGTGGCCTGTAAACTAGGAGTTTCCTAACACCATTGTGCTATGGTATAACTAGGCCCTGAAAGAAAGGCCTTATGATATGTGTAATAATGTATTGTCATAAATAATTTAAGGAATAACCATATACAGGGGGTTCTATGAAGAACCCTACATAAAGGGTTCTAGGGAGAACCCTAGATAAAGGGTTCCCCTACGGGGATAAACTGAAGAACGCTACTTAGTATCCTTCTGCATCACTTAAACCAACTCCTGTCATCTTTCACTCTGCCTATCTTTTCCCTCAATCGCCTATTTTTAGTATATTTTTATTTCACCTTTATTTATACAGGTAAGTCAATTAAGAACAAATTATTATTTACAATGACGACCTATCTTCTACCTCTCTCTCATCCGTCTATCTCATTTTCCCTTTCCCTGGTTTATTCTGCTGTGTGCTAAGTAAACAGATAGGGGATCGAACTTTGGCTGTGTGTCCTGCTCCAGCTCTGTCTTGTGACGTCTGATCATTTCTCTATACTGTATAATAGAGAAAGAAGAGTGATACTGCTGCATGCCAACTGGCCTGTGACATTGTCTCTTTATCAAGCCTCTGGTTAAAGTGTCTCTCTCAGTTGCCTCGCTCTTCCACTCAGCCACTCTCCCCTCTCTTTCTGTCTTTCTCATTCTCAGCCTCTCCCCCCTCTCTCTCCCTCCTGCCAGCTCTCCTCCTCCATCGCTCTCTGTCTCCCTCTCTCTTTCAGTCTTTTTCTCCCTCTCTCTCTCTTTCTCTGTATCCTGTTCTTGGATTTTATGACAATTACATCACAAAGCAGGTCATCACAGCACGTCAGGAGGATTGTAAATTAGTCCCCCTATGAGACAGAGAATCAGGTGCTGCCACCCAAATATCACCCTATTTCACATGCTCTGAATACAACAAGTGTAGACCTTACCGTGAATTGCTTACTTACAAGCCCTTAACCAACAGTGCAGTTCAAGAAGAGTTAAGAAAATATTTACCAGATAAACTAAAGTAAAAAGTAACACAATAAAATAACAATAACGAGTGCATAGCCCACTATTTAGGTAGTGCACTATTTAGGGAATAGGGTGCCATTTGGGACGCAGACGGAATCAGGCTGCATGTGTAGATCGTGTACCGGAGTAAAGTCTCTCATGCTGTCTCTAGTAGGCTGGGTGGGAGCCCTAAAGAATTACGCATGGGTCTTCTATCGCTTGCTGTCATCAGAGTTGTGTTGTAGCGACGACCTGCTGTATGCCAGCGAACGCTGGTCATTTTCGCAGATTCATCATGAAGAATTGTGGGAAAACGAACAGAAAATGACAGCTGATACTCCGGTCAGAGGAACATTCTGGTGTGTTAGTCTCTCGCGCTCCTTCTCTCTCTTCCACTTTTTCGAGCTGAAAGACGATGACCAGAGCTTACCCCTGATGTTGCACAATGATTTTAAGTCAATAAGTCATCGTTTTAGTCAAAGTATGAAATATTTGGGCTTGAAGTGACAAATCTGAACTGCTCACTTCATGCAAATCCATGTGATTGCAGTGTATTTCCTATGATAGGACATACAAATTCTTTTCCGGGCTTAGTTATATTTGAATGTTACCAACCACCAGCATGGCATTGTTTATTAATCAGAAACAGCTGCAAGGTTCTTCCTCTTGGTGACTGAGATGTGCCAAACAGCCTTGTGTCCCCCTGAGCCATGGAGCAAATTCAAATGACGGGGTACAAACTTATGTTTGGCACCTCCACTTTTTCCCCTGAAAATGATCATAGTCCATTGGATAATTTGTACATTTTCACTTATTTTTTAGCTAGTCTGTATTAAAAATATATACTGTATATATGGCCATTTCATAGAGAGTAGTAGAGGAAGATGGGGTCGTAAGGGGATTCCTGTAAGTAGGCTGAGGTCAATAGAGAGTGATAGGAATAACATGTGCTTCAGTAAGGTTGGTTTTTTAGCGTTTCCTGGACAACGTTAACGCAGGAATGGAACATAAATCACAGAAGATAGATGTTGTGGTGGCAGATGCAGAGAAGTACTTGGGTGTACAAGATTTTACTGCAGCAGAGTTACAAGGTGTTTTGAACAACAGTGTCCCGTCCTCCCAGGCTGCTGGCCAGTTGTGGAATTAGATAGGGCCAAAGTAGTGGAATAGTGATTGGGTMTTAATGGATGTAGGGTTAGGTTGTAGGGCAACTTTTTCACAAAGTGTAATGAAGTCATACTACAGAATAGTAGGCTGATACACAGCCAATACATTAGGTGGCAGCATGCACCTTCAACATTTGTTTGCGGACTGCCATAATACCAAAGAAGAAGAAGACGTACACGTTACATTTTACCAAAGATTTGTATAAATAAACCAAGATAGACCACAGCCTGTCGTTTCCAATGGGAACAGATGAGTCACAGTGGGCAGAACAAGCAAGGAGATGGGCAGAGCCATGCACGAGCTAACGAGATCCAACTGGAGCATTCTAGCATACATCTGCATATTTCCGTTAGGGAATGCCTACTCTGTGAAGTGCACGTACGTGTGCAATAACTCAATTCGCCTTTGTACTCATAAACAACGTGATTTTTTACAACTTTGGCAAAGGCTAAGTTTTACAAAAAATTGTCCACTCTGTTCATAACAGATTCTAGTTTTGGGAACAGAAAACTGTATTGAGGTCAAATGTTTCAGCGATGAGAAATTTTGCAGAATGTAGGCCAAAATCTTCATCCATTGCCGGCCGCTGGGCTTCCTCTCACTACCATCCGCCAAGCGGATGCGTCATATTTATACATCCGGTGAAATATCGGTCTCATTGTTCTATCTGTGATATTACTATGAACATTTACGGTGACTTGTGTCAATTGAGAAAAGCTGACTAAATCAGTGGTTCTCAATTCTCTCCTCAGGGAGCCCCCGCTGTTGCAGGACTAGCACACCTGATTTAACTTGTCCATTAACACAATAATAATACCTAAGGAATTTTTGGGATATAATATGGCTGACCAGAATAAAAAAAACATGATGGTTCTTCAAAGTATCTAATTATAACCTTTGATATTGAGTAAGGTTCTTTATAGAACCATTCTCCATAAATGTTCTATAAAGAACCTTAAAAAGGGTTCTATATAGCCCCGAAATGGGTTGTAACCATAGAGATCCTATTTAATTGCTAGACGGGCTATGTCATAAACCCTCAAAGTTCCATAATGCGGTGATAATGGCAGCCGTTGTTGTCAGGAAGAAATCCAAAGTCTAAATGGAATGAATATTGAGAGTCAATATTCACGTAATAATAAGGAATTCCCCCTCGACCACGCCCACAAATTGAAGAAAAAAAGCATTGTTTCCCATTGACCCCCAGTATAAAAGAGCCAACTTCGTCGTAAATGTTTTGTTATACAGAAATAACAAAATARGCCGACAAGCTGCTGTGTTGTTCAATGTACATGTACTGCCCTACAATCAGTGGCTTGTATTKATGGTTCCAAGGGAAGCCAGGCTTCCCGCGAAAATGTACCAAGAAAAAAAACATATACAAAACCCATATAAAATAATTTTCCTTCAATTCGTAAGAGGCTGAATGTATCTCCCCGGAGAAAGCATCCGAACGAGCAAAACAGCCACCCTGTGTMTAGGCCAACTATCTGATGCTGTTCGGTCAAAAAGAGTATGACATTGTTGCCGCCCGTAGCATTGAATGCAAGGGAAGCCAGCGAGCATTTGGACTACCTTGATAAAAAAGTATAAAATAATAGCCAATCAGCATTCAGCTAAACTGAGTGAGCTCAACTGTGAATAGTCCTGAAGCACCAAAAAAAAGTTTCAAGGGAAGCCAGTTTGGATTTAGCTTCACTCCAATCACATCACGTCACATCAAGAGCAATACGTCACTGACAGAAACATCTTGAATTGTTGCATCTCGTTGTGTTGTTGTCCTCCGGTCGCTAGCTAGCTAAAATTGGTCCTTTCCTAAATTAGCCATGGATGGAGATTTGGACTTATCATTTTACTTCTCCGTACTGGCCAATGATTAGAACTGCAATTCGAATCCAACCATAAATTCATACATTGTGCCCTTGGCCTGAGGATGGAATTAAATATGTAGCTAGATGTAGAAGGCTAATGTTAACTAGCTAACGTTGCCCATGAAAGGATGTTCGGCTAGCGAGCAAGCATTTTAGCCAGGTAGCCTAGGGCAACAAAACATAAAATAGTGTACTGTATGACAGAGTGATATACCATGTCATCAACATGAAAGAGGAGGATGGCATTGGCGTTTCTATACAAGTAGGGTGAGTCGAAATGTTTTTCTACTTGCATGAACGCACGCACGCACGCACGCACGCACGCACGCACGCACGCACGCACGCACACACACACAGAAGCTGACATTGATTGGACTAAATTGTTTTTGGTATCTTTTAGTTGTCACTGTATTAGACTAAGSAGAGGTGATTTGATGATGTTGAAATGTTGAAGTTGAAATGGTGCTGGAATAGTGGAGGCAGCTCCTGTTTTTTTTGCAACTTGCAGTAACTCTCTGTGGTTCTGAATCAATAGTTGTGTAGTAGTCCGAAATGGCAAGTCGGTTAGGGCATCTACATTGTGCATGTCACAAGTCCTTTTTCCAACAATTGTTTACAGACAGATTATTTCACTTATAATTCACTGTATCACAATTCCAGTGGGTCAGAAGTTTACATACACTAAGTTGACTGTGCCTTRAAACAGTTTGGAAAATTCCAGAAAATGATGTCATGGCTTTAGAAGCTTCTGATAGGCTAATTGACATAATTTGAGTCAATTGGAGGTGTACCTGTGGATGTATTTCAATGCCTACCTTCAAACTCAGTGCCTCTTTGCTTGACATCATGGGGAAATCAAAAGAAATCAGCCAAGACCTCAGAAAAAAATGGTAGACCTCCACAAGTCTGGTTCATCCTTGGGAGCAATTTCCAAACGCCTGAAGGTACCACGTTCATCTGTACAAACAATAGTACGCAACTATAAACACCATGGGACCACGCAGCCATCATACCGTTCAGGAAGGAGATGCGTTCTGTCTCCTAGAAATGAACGTACTTTGGTGAGAAAAGTGCAAATCAATCCCAGAACAACAGCAAAGGACCCTGTGAAGATGCCGGAGGAAACAGGTACAAAAGTATCTATATCCACAGTAAAACGAGTCCTATATTGACATAACCTGAAAGGCCGCTCAACAAGGAAGAAGCCACTGCTCCAAAATCGCCATAAAAAGCCAGACTATGGTTTGCAACTGCACATGGGGACTAAGATCGTACTTTTTGGAGAAATGTCCTCTGGTCTGATGAAACAAAATAGAACTGTTTGGCCATAATGACCATCGTTATGTTTGGATGAAAAAGGGGAAGGCTTGCAAGCCGAAGAATACCATCCCAACTGTGAAGCACGGGGGTGGCAGCATCATGTTGTGGGGGTGCTTTGCTGCAGGAGGGACTGGTGCACTTCACAAAATAGATGGCATCATGAAGAGGGGAAATTATGTGGATATATTGAAACAACATCTCAAGACATCAGTCGGGAAGTTAAAGCTTGGTCGCAAATGGGTCCTCCAAATGGACAATGACCCCAAGCATACTTCCAAAGTTGTGGCAAAATGGCTTAAGGACAACAAAGTCAAGGTATTGGAGTGGTCATCACAAAACCCTGACCTCAATCTTATATAAAATGTGTGGGCAGAACTGAAAAAGCGTGTGCGAGCAAGGAGGCCTACAAACCTGACTCAGTTACACCAGCTCTGTCAGGAGGAATGGGCAAAATTCACCCAACTTATTGTGGGAAGTTTGTGGAAAGCTATTTGACCCAAGTTAAACAATTGAAAGGCAATGCTACCAAATACTAATTGAGTGTATGTAAACTTCTGACCCACTGGGAATGTGATGAAAGAAATTAAAGCTGAAATAAATAATTCTCTCTACTATTATTCAGACAGTTCAGATTCTTAAAATAAAGTGGTGATCCTAACTGACCTAAGACAGGGAATTTTTACTAGGATTAAATGTCAGGAATTGTGAAAAATTGAGTTTAAATGTATTTGGCTAAGGTGTATGTAAACTTCCGACTTCAACTTAAGATAATATAGATGGAGATCATGTCTAGATGCTTTTTACAGTGGAGATCAAGTTTATAAATTGCCTGGCTGGACTGATGAGACAGTGGATTGCGAAGTCTGTTGGTAGTGTAAATAGGCATTRTAACGTCATAGACTTTCCCAGTTGGTAACTTGTGGAATAGTCACTGGCTGGAATGCGGTTTTAACCAATCAGCATTCAGGATTAGACCCACCCATTGTATAAATCCTATCATCGACTGATTTCAGCTAGTGTATGTCTATGAATTGACCGCATTGTTTGAATTGAATGTTGGCATATTTGTAGTTAATTAAAAAAGTGTATGGTATCCTACCTCTTAAACTGTCTGGCTAGCTAGCTTACAAACATACAGTGCAGATAAATTCTTAAAATTCATTGTTTTACACAATATTTTATCACAGCACTGGCAAACTATGGTTCTGTTCCTGTGCTAGAGCAAATGAGAAGTTTAGGTAATTTAAATTAGAGCCAGTACATCAACCCAGCCTTTACAGTACATCACAGAATCATATTAAACCTGACTAATTCATATTTCCTTTAAATACAATTACACCTTTACAGCACAGAACAGTCTTTAAATTCATACTGGATCGRGTGTAAGAGGTTGGCTGAAGGAGTGTTATTTTCCCGTGTTCTAAAATGTCTAGAGTGACTGTGCCAAGGCCTTTTGTCTGTGGATTAGCTGCCATTAAGCATCCAGCAGGCCTGATAAATTAGGATTTATAAAGATTATTACTAAATACTTACGCTCCATAATTCCTGTGATTGAATTTGTGAATCATATTTAATTATTATGGCTATGGATTATGGCAGAGGTAGTGATACAACGTGTATAGCCTGAGAGATGTGAGGAGGTGTGTGTGTGTGTGTGTGTGTGTGTGTGTGTGTGTGTGTGTGTGTGTGTGTGTGTGTGTGTGTGTGTGTGTGACTGCGAGATCTGAGGAGGTGTTAGTCAGTGTTTTGTTCAATTAGATTACAATGCATTGGTGCCCTTGAAGCAGCTTCACTAGCTATCTATCTTTCCCAGCCTCTGCGCTATCTGAGTGTGTGTGTGTGTGTGTGTGTGTCTAATGCGTGTGCTTTAGACTACAATCAAGTGGTAGCGGTAGAGCGATTATTTCCCCAAAGAAAACATACTGTAGTAGATATCTTTTTTTTAACCCCCCCCCCCCCCCCAACCATAAGCTTGGAGCCAAACGGATGGTGTGCCAAGCTAATTGCCTTACGACGCCCTCCAGGGTAAGAATTTAATTATCTCTGGTCCATCTTACTGGAGAGGCCTATAATTGTTTCAATATTACACATCCAAAGGCCCTGAAACTGCAGAATAGCCTGATAATGCTTCTTAAATAAGTTTCCCCTGAAAGAAAACATTCTTTATAAAACCTCCCGGCTTCATCCTGTATTCATTTCCACAGAGAGGAACTTGGCACAGGGGAGAGATGGAGATTAGGGATACTGACCATGAATGATTGCATGCACACACGCTTGCACGCACTCTCACTCACACACACAGAGAGAGAGAAACAACTGTACTGTAAATATGCTACTACACACATACAAAAATGCAATCCATGCAGAAAGTTGATACTAGAACACACACTCCCTTACCGTCATCATGGCGGTCTTCACTCTGATTCTTGCTTCTGGATTCCTTAGAAGGGGATGTGCCTGCTACAAGAAGGACAGGTATCAGTTGTGTGATACATATTATCACACATTATGGCAAGTCTCAAATAGCATGAAAGAGGCTTTGAGGCCAATGTCCAGAGCTGAGTCTGGGACAAAAGCACCATGGCCACGTGAGAACCAATGGATAGCAACCCTTGAACCAGCTCCAGCCCAGCTCTGAATTATCCTCTGGCTGATGGAACAGTATGAAAGGGCCAGTGGCTGGCACTAACTCAGACAGCCGTCACCATCAAACAAGGGCTGAACCGGGCACTGGGCAAGACTGGGGGGGGGGCGACTTGGGAGAGGAGTGGAGGGAAGACAACACAGGGCTGGGAATTATGTTTTATGTTGGATAATGTCAGTGGGAGTGTGGTTGATACAGTAGATATTTGGAGCTGATGGGAGCATTTGGCTATGGTAGATGAGATATTTAAGCAATAAGGCCCAAGGGGGTGTGGTATATGGCCAATTTATACAACGAGTGGGTCTAATCCTGGTTGGTTCAAACCGCATTCCAGCCGGTGTCTATTCCACAAGTTACCACCAGCTAAATCTATGACGTTAAAATCTATGACGTTAAAAATGTACTTGTTCCATCTGGCTGAGCAATCCACTGTCTCATCAGCCCAGCCACGCAATTTATAAACTTGATTTCCACTATAAAAAGTATCTAGACATTATCTCACATTTCTTTTAGACTAACATTTGGTTTTCAACAGCGGAGATTTGTATGCACCTTGTTGTCTATCTCTCCGACATTTGCAACATTGTTTCAATATTCAAATTCGATCTCCAGCTGTCCAATAGTAACGTGTCGGGAGTCGGGACAAGACAGACAGGCAGAGTTTCTCAGCCAGTCAAAATCATGAATCATGTAAACTGAAAAGTGCAGCTAGTTTGCAGTCTTTCCAGCTTCAGTTTGAAGTGATTGTGTTAGCTGTGTAGTTGGCTAGTTCCTCTGAGTGTTCTGACGAGTGAGCACATTTTCTATGCCAGGTGAAATCACGCCTCAGTAGCTCATTGTTATGGATGTATCCAAATAAATGTCACTAGAAAACAGCTTAAACAAATGCAAATGCAGCTACTTTGTTGTTATTCTGGCTGCACTTTTTGACGTGACTGTAAGTTAGCAGTAGTTGGCTAGCTAGCAAGCAAGGGATAAGAACGTTGCCAGCCAGTATGCAATGGAACATTTAGAACAAACGACTGGGTCACGTRCATAGAAACAGAACAAAAAGACTGAATGACTGGGTTGCGTCTCTAGAAACTAGAACGAACGAGCAGTCGGCTTGGGTAGCAACCCTAGATTTGTGTCGGGACTACATCTTGGAAGGACGACGCAACACGGGGTGCCTGGATACAGTCCTTAGCCATGGTATATTTGCCATATACACAAACCCCCGAGGTGCCTTATTGCTATTAAAAATTGGTTACCAACTTAATTAGGGCAGTAAAAAGTAATGTTTTGTCATCCTGTGGTATACAGTATGATATACCACGGCTGTCAGCCAATTAGCATTCAGGGCTCAAACCACCCAGTTTATGAAAGGAAACAAATAGAAAACATCCCTCAGATAATGTTAACTATGAGGTACAATCTCTATGATATACTCATTTTGTGCCTCATGGATCACTCTGTATCACATTTTACTATGCTTATAAAATTGCCCTTTATGTTCACGTTATAAAGGAATCCTATTGGAAACATAATCGGTAAATAATGTGGGTGAATGTAAAGAATGTAAAGGTTTAAAAGTGTTTGGGTGGATAGATGGAATAGCACACAGTTCACCCCACATCTAAAAGTGTTTGGTGGATAGATGGATAGCACACAGTTCACCCACATCTAAAAGTGTTTGGGTGGATAGATGGATAGCACACAGTTCACCCCACATCTAAAAGTGTTTGGGTGGATAGATGGATTAGCACACAGTTCACCCACATCTAAAGTGTTTATAGAATAGGTGGATAGAATGGATAGCACACAGTTCACCCCACATCTAAAAGTGTTTGGGGATAGATGGATAGCACACAGTCACCCCCACATCTAAAAGTGTTTGGGTGGATAGATGGATAGACACAGTCACCCCACATCTAAAAGTGTTGGGTGGATAGAAGGATAGCACATGGTTGGGGGCCACACTAGGTTGGTGGATAGATGGCACATGGTGGGGGCCACATCAAAAGTGTTTGGTGGGATAGATGGATAGCACATGGTTGGGGGCCCACATTTAAAAGTGTTTGGGTGGATAGAGATAGACACAGTTGGGGGCCCACATCTAAAAGTGTTTGGGTGGATAGAAGGATAGCATATGGTTGGGGGCCCACATCTAAAAGTGTTTGGGTGGATAGAAGGATAGCACATGGTTGGGGGCCCACATCTAAAAGTGTTTGGGTGGATAGAAGGATAAGCACATGGTTGGGGGCCCACATCTAAAAGTGTTTGGGTGGATAGAAGGATAGCACATGGTTGGGGGCCCACATCTAAAAGTGTTTGGGTGGATAGAAGGATAGCACACAGTTGGGGGCCCACATCTAAAAGTGTTTGGGTGAATTGAAGGATAGCACATGGTTGGTGGCACACATCTCACTACAATATAATCTAAAAACACTTCCTGAGACAGACAATAAAACCAAAAGTCACTCTCACTCTATGCTTAGTTGGCTGCACATGTAGTGGACGGTGTTCACGAGATCTACAAGTCAACTACTGTAGAGGTGGTAGTAGCACTGGTTTGATTGGTTGCATGACAACAACAGACAGGATATACAAAGTAAGTTCAGAGCTCTAGAGCTTATATAGGCCTGGACCGGTATTCAATGATAGACTTCATGAAGCAACTTACCAGAAGTTCACATATACCACATTTGCTGTAAACTTTCTCTTCCCTCTCAAATACATACAGCAAGCACTTCTCTATCTGTAGAGGCAGCATCTGTTCATACCAGATAAACTACAGTGCCTTTGGAAAGTGTTCAGACCCCTTTCCTTTTCCCACATTTTGTTACGTTACAGCCTTATTCTAAAATGGATTAAATATGATTTTTTTTTCAGTAATCTACACACAATACCCCCTAATAACAAAGCGAAAACAGGTTTTTACCTTATTTACATAAGTATTCACACTTTGCTACGAGACTCGAAATTGAGCTCAGGTGCATCCATCATTGATCATCCTTGTGATGTTTKTACAAGTTGATTGGAGTCCAACTGTGGTAAATTCAATTGATTTGACATGATTTGGAAAGGCACATGCCTGTCTATATAAGGTCCTMCAGTTGACAGTGCATGTCAGAGCAAAAATCAAGCCATGAGGTTGAAGGCATTGTCTGTAGAGCTCCGAGACAGGATTGTGTCGAGGCACAGATCTGGGGAAGGGTACCAAAAAATGTCTGCAGCATTGGAGGTCCCCAAGAACACAGTGGCCTCCATCATTCTTAAATGGAAGAAGTTTGGAACCACCAACTCTTCCTAGAGCTGGCCACCCGGCCAAACTGAGCAATCGTGGGAGAAGAGCCTTGGTCAGGGAGGTGACCAAGGACCCGATGGTCACTCTGACAGAGCTCCAGAGTTCCTCTGTGGAGATGGGAGAACCTTCCAGAAGGACAATAATCTCTGCAGCACTGCGAAAATCAGGCCTTTATGGTAGAGTGGCCAGACGGAAGCCAATCCTCAGTAAAAAGGCACATGACAGCCCGCTTGGAGTTTGCCAAAAGGCACCTAAAGACTCTCAGACCATGACAAGAAAGATTCTCTAGTCTGATGAAACCAAGATTGAACTCTTTGGCATGAATGTCAAGCGTCAAGTCCTGGTTAAACCTGGCACGGTGGTGGCAAAGTCATGCTGTAGGGATGTTTTTCAGCGGCAGGGACTGGGAGATTAGTCAGAATCGAGGGAAAGATGAACAGAGTAAAGTACAGAGAGATCCTTGATGAAAACCTGCTCCAGAGTGCTCAGGACCTCAGACTGGGGCAAAGTTTCACCTTCCAACAGAACAACAGCCAAGACAACGCAGGAGTGGTTTCGGGACAAGTCTATGAAGGTCCTTGAGTGGCCCAGCCAGAGCCCGGACTTGAACCCGATCGAACATCTCTGGAGAGACCTGAAAATAGCTTTGCAGTGACGCTCCCCATCTAACCGGACAAAGTTTGAGAGGATCTGCAGAGAAGAATGGGAGAAACTCCCCAAATACAGGTGTGCCAAGCTTGTAGCGACATACCAAAGAAGACTCAAGGCTGTAATCACTGCCAAAGGTGCTTCAACAAAGTACTGAGTAAACAGTCRGAATACTTACAGTATGTAAATGTGATATTTCAGTTGTTGTTTTATACATTTGCAAATATTTCTAAAAACCTGTTTTTGCTTTGTCATTATTGGGTATTGTATGTAGATTGATGAGGGACAAAAAACTATTTAATACATTTCAGAATAAGGCTGTAACATAACAAAATGTGAATACTTTTCAAATGCACTGTATTTGACAGAATCTAGAACCATTTTGGTTTCCACGTAGAACCCTCTATGGAACCAAACGGATTCTACCTGGAACCAATAACTGTTCTCCTATGGGGACAGCCGAAGGACCCTTTTAGGTTCTAGATAGCACCTTTTTTCCTGAAAGTGTACCTGGTATTTTTACCACTGATTTTGTCACTGCCGGAATTGTGTCTGAACATTCCATTTTGTGACAGACACAATTTCCCACCCCTTACCTACCCGCACCTTGAATGTATCAAATAAATGTGTTAGGATTTTCACAGGTTTACTTGTGAAGCGTTATACCTGCTCTCTCTCTCTCTCTCTCTCTCTCTCTCTCTCTGAAACTGTTTGAAAAGCAATCACTCTTTAATTATGCTAACATTTCAGAATTCTAACCTTAGTCAGAGTACTGAAAATTCATATATAGATGTAAACGCGCTGACATAGGTCAAAAGGCTAAAAGTGGTATTTTCCAACCATAGTGTGCGTGTGTTTCCTTGACTTTTTATTACTGTTTCATATCTCCAACACGTGCACATATAACCTACACTCAATGTGTAATTGCATCTCACGTCAAGGTGAAAAAAACAGAACTCTGAAACCGTCATGGCCACTAACCTCCTGTCTTCTGTCCATCCTCAGTGTCCTCTTCTGTAGTCACACCGTTATCTGGTGAAGAAAACAAGAGAGAGAAAATCAGACCCTGCAATTTCACAAACCACTATCTACTGATACTGCAGTGTAGTAGTGTCATACTGGGTTAGGCCTATCACTGGGTAGTTACAGTACTGATGACCAAGGACTGCAGCATTTACACACCAAAAAACAATGGTTCTAAATAATACCAGAGAGGGGTTATTTGGTTGGTAACTATAGCGGAACTCTTTTTGGTGCTAAATAAAAAAACATTTTATGTAAAGAACCATGGTCATAAAGTTCTAAATGGAACCTGTATGGTGCTATAAATAACCCTTTCCTAAGGTTCTATAAAGCACCATAAAAGAAAGTTAGATATAGCACAAAAATGGTTCCGCTATGGTTACAACCCTTTTGGGGCTATATAGAACCTTTTTTATGGTTCTTTATATAACATTTATCGAGAAAGGTTCTTTATAGCACCATACAGGTTCCATTTAGAACTTTATGACCATGGTTCTTTACATAAAATGTTTTTTTATTTAGCACCAAAAAGAGTTCCGCTCTCAATCTCAAAAGTTATTTGTTGATCCTTTAGAACCCATGTGTCAAACTCATTCCACAGAGGGCTGAGTGTGGGTTCTCCCTTGGACTTGATTGATAATTAAGGTAATTGATTAGTAAAGAACTCCCCTCACCTGGTTGTCTAGCTCTTAATTGAAAGGAAAAAACAGAAAACAGCAGACATGAGGTCCTCCATGGAATCAGTTTGACACCCATAAATAAAATTCCATAGCTGTTAAAGTGTTAACTGAATCAAGTGAGATACCTCTGGAACAGCTGGGGGACCCTGAGGAGAGAATTCAGAACCACCGAACGATAAAAATCAACCGCTCTTAATTGACACAACGTGAACTGCAAAGAACCATTGAAGAGCTCAAAGGGTTCTTTGAGTCATTATGGTTCCACATAGAACCATCAGCCTTCCCAAAGAACCCTTGAGGATCACTGAGAATAAGGCTCATGGGGACATTTACACACAGATGGAACCCTTGAGAAGTAGGAAAGGAATTTAATCACATTGGACTCAATATTCAAAAGGCACTCGCACATCTGATCTACCTTTGTTGCAGGTGCATGGTAATAATTGAATAAGATGAGAAAAAAGAAGAAACCTGCACACTGCTCTTGCTAGTATCACTGCTCTTTATTAAACTGTACGTACCGGCTTCAAGGCCTTCGTCAGAGCTCACATTGGACTAAAATAGTCTCCCATTGACATTTATAAATGATGTATGCCAACGTCCTCTCTCTCCCTCTTTCCCTCTCTCTTCCTCTCCATCTCTCTCGCTCTCCCTCTTTCCCTCTCTCTTTCTCTCCATCTCCCTCTTCCTTGCTCTCTCTCTCTCTCTCTCTCTCTCATCCAGTGGCAACATTCACAGGTTTTACATATTATTTTGGCATTAATACATGTCACATATCAGTTTGCAAACAATATAAAAAAATATTAATTGAGTTAATAAAGTTCCATACAAACATGGTCTCTTTTTTGCTTTCTTGCGTAAGGCAGCTCCAAAATGCAGGTGTTTCAGCCTAGCTCAGTGCTTTCTGTTGTGGTGGGGCAGCCAGCGGAAAATACACAGCGTACGGGTTGGTAATGTTCTCTAGTTGCGCCGTGACTGGCTCAGTGTTCTGTCACTCATGGGGACACTACGTCACCGCAAAATCTATAGCTCGAAAATTCAAGCCCCGTGTGTGCTGCCATAGAGTTACATTAGAAGTGCCCATCCAGCTTCACTTGGCTCATCGCGCTCTAGCGGGCTGGGCACCTGCAGARTGACTTCATCATCATGAATCACTTCGACAATCTACTGGCAAATCCTTTTCAATCCTTGTCATATGAAGATACATTTTTGATAAAATGTATCGGTGCTCATCGGCCATTGGACATAAACATTACACAACATGTTGAAAATCACAAATTCAACAATGAGTGTTTTGGAAGGAATCAGTGGCTAACCGTAAGCGTTGCAAAACACCTTGATCATTGGCCATGCTGTCAATCCAACTGGAAACTCGGGAACTGGGAAATCTCAGACTCTGAAAAAAACGAGCTCCGACTGGGAAAATAAGTTTTGAACAGTCATCCAACTCAGAATTCCAAGTCGGGAACTCGGGCCTCTTTCTAGAGCTCCGACCTGAAGATCATTGTCATGATTCAACCTTGTTTTTTCCCGAGTTCCCAGTTCTCTTGAAAGCCCCATAAATCCAGAGAATGCCAGACTTTGGTGACAAAGTTTGATGACAAAATTTGCCCTCAAGGACCGACGCACAGCACAACAAGGTGATTCCAAAAATGTATTGTATGCTTCTGCATAAATTATGTATAATGCCAGGGAGATATGTATACTGTAGCTAAAAAAAGTAATACTATGTTGTGTAGTAAGCTGTTAGTAGCCCATGACACGGATTACATGAAGTCTCTCACATTCCCACAAAACACTTGAATTTCAGCCAGTGTGAGCCCTTCATATTTTCAATGTCGCAAATACCTCAAGGAGAGCCGCTCCTTTCATTTCTCTGTTCCATCTACAGTATGAGGTATTGTACACAATGTAAACCTGAGGGGATGGTTCAGTGTGAAGGGTTAGACAGGAGTAGGGAGTGTCTTCAGAGTGATACGTGGAGTAGAGAGTAGAGTAAGCCCTAGGCAGAGCCATTGCGATGCATGCCCACTCCTGTGGCTGAACTAATGCACTCACGCACACACGCGGACCACGCACCCACACCCACAGATCGTGCAGGGCTCAAAAGCACACTAGCACACTTTACAACCATTGCCACGACTCTGTGTGTGTGTGTGTGTGTGTGTGTGTGTGTGTGTGTGTGTGTGTGTGTGTGTGTGTGTGTGTGTGTGTGTGTGTGTGTGTGTGTGTGTGTGTGTGTGTGTGTGTGTGTGTGTGTGTGTGTGTGTGTGAGTGCTCCCTCTTGGTCAGGCAACAGGCTTTTCTTTTGTATAACACTGAATGAACGAGTACAATACATGTATCTAACCCAGGAAACAGTGAGTGGCCCTCTGACAGCCTACAGTCCTTGCGTTACTGGAAGCCCCTGTTCCTTTTTGAAGGATGGTGGCGGTCTCACTCCTACAATTTGTTTGATTTGATTGGATAGAGCAATCTTGCTGCTGTGATTGCACGTTGTGGTATTTCGCCTAACAGATATCCCACTGGGCACAGATGTCAATTCAACATCTATTCCACGTTGGTTCAATGTCATTTCATTGAAATGATATGGAAACAACGTTGATTCAACCAGTGTGTGCCCAGTGGGATGGGAGTTTATCAATGTTTGATTTGTTTTCCAATCCTTTGTGGGTCTGTGTGATCTGTGGGAAATATGTGTCTCTAATGTGTTCATACACTTTTTTCGCAGGAGGTTAGAAAGTGCAGCTTAGTTTCTACCTCTACCTTTTGTGGGCCAGGTCTGCCTACGGCGGCCTCTCTCAATAGCAATGCTATGCTCACTGAGTCTGTACATAGTCAAGGATTTTATTAATTTTGGATCAGTCACTGTGGTCAAATATAGCAGATAGCATTCTAGTTTTTCTGTGTTTTGCTTGATTTTTTACAGTGAGTCTTTAGTTTTCTCATAATTTGGTTGGGTCTAATTGTGTTGCTGTCCTGGGGCTCTGTGGGGTCTGTTTGTGTTTGGGAACAGAGCCCCAGAACCAGCTGGCTGAGGGGACTCTTCTCTAGGTCTCTCAGCAGGTTAGGGCTTTGTGGTGGAATGTGTGGTTATCACTTACTTTAAGGTGGTTGTAGAATTTAACAGTTATTTTCTGGATTTTGATAATTAGCGGGTATAGTCCTAATTCTGCTCTGCATGCATTGTTTGGAGTTTTGCTTTGTACATGAAGGATATTTCATGGGTTTGTCAATTGGGTTTGTCCCATTTTGTGAATTATTGGTTGATGAGTGGACCCCAGACCTCTCTCTCTCTCTCTCTCTCTCTCTCTCTCTCTCTCCCTCTCTCCCCCCCTCCCTGCATCCCTGCATCCCTGCATCCCTGCATCCCACATTTTCTTCCTCCACTGGTGTTTTCCTCAGGGCTCCCCCATTTTGTGGATCTAGTCAGCGGAAAAGTTAACTGTCTCAAGGCCTTACCTAAAACTACAGTAATCATGGAGTTTGAGATATTAGTACCACAGGCCTGGCTGTGGCAGACATGTGGGACGAGAAGGCCATGGATGGGGCAACCTGGACTAGATGTAAATTAGTAAAAGTAAATCTGTCTCCCTCCATTTTGTATGATATGTTACATTTCGTATGGTATGTATTAGTGTTGTCACAATACAAGAATTTTGACTTCAAAACCGATACCAGGTTCAGTATCTGTTAGTTGAGAATGATCTGTTAATTGAATGATTAGAATATTCCGCCCTGAAACATATAATTATATAACATATAATTGATTAGAATGTATAAAATCATAATCAATAAATGTGTAGTCCTAGTCAGAATTAGGGTAAAACAATATGTCTTTATGGTATTTTAAACACAGACTGTCTGAGCTCGGTGCCGACCTGACTAGAGATTTGGGAGAGAACGGGGAGTACGGCTCAAGGACAAGGTCTCCCTAATCTCTGTCGGCTGGGTAGTGAGACAGTGTGTGCGTAGCAGGACATTGTGTGCGTCTGTTTGTGTGTACGTGTGTGCCATTGGTTGTGTGACTGTGTGTGCGTGGGAAGTCAGTATAAAATGAATTGTTTTGTATTCTTGACTTCAGAACGTTCCCGTGAATAAACCTTTTTGACTATTTTAGCTGGGTCTGTTTCATTCGACCAGGATCTTACAAATTCTGGTTTGCAGACTGAGTAATATAATTAAATTGGATTATCTACCTTGAGAACATAATTCTCTTGACAGTATCACAATACTCGATACCATCACAATACTAGATACCAAAACGATACCAGAACGATACCATGAATTCGAATTAGTCACAGAATGGCACTTGATCCAGACAGATCTTTTGAGTTCAATATCATGTTTTTTTTAACCAATCTAACTACATAACAACATAATGGTAATCATTTATTTGAATGGAAAGTCTCTATTGATAAACTGGGTGAATCAAGATGTAGCCTAGCCCTATTCACAATACAGGTGAATGCATATTCAATAGGAGTGTGTGCATGCATTGAGTTATTAAGCTTGTTTTCTGTGATTTCATGAGGCTACAGATGYAAAAKAWWWTMTAGCTTTCATTTGGGACTTATTTTATTGTACTGATCAACAACATTTGCATAGAAGAAGCAATTCTTCTTTTATAAAAGTGTGTTTCTTTGAGACCCATGCCCTCATTCACACACAAAGTCCTTTCAAGGCTGAAGCAAAGATGATCTTGTCTGGGAGAGATGCGATGTGGGTGAGATGAATCGAACGAATAAAGTTTTTGGTGACAATCAGCAATATGTTGCATTATGGTTTGCATATTATCAGAAATAAGGTACTAGGGTTGTGAACTGATTTTGGCTTCAGCTGTGAGCTAGCAAGGAAACTTGGCCTACAAAGCTAGAAGCTAGCGGTATCTTCTTGCATTGTAATGTTCTAGCCTGTACTGTTTTAGGAACAGTAATTAGCAGTTTCAACATCTCTACATGCTGTGTTGCATTATTCAAGTGTGTTAACTTCTGTGCAGCATAAGTGGATATGCAGCCCAGACTCCCAGTGAGTAGTGGTTCCTAATGGCAGGCTAGATCTAGCAATGAGGAAGTGGAGCAGGCATGGTGCTATAATGGTACATCGGCAGCGCTGATAGACAGACTTGATTCTCTCTCAATCAGTAGACGACATGAAACACATTTGACAGAAGCACCACAACATTTACTATTACCGGAGGGAGGGGGCATAGGAGGCTCAAGGCCCTCACCTAAAGCTACTGTAATGGTGGCATTATAGAATTGCAGGCAGTGGCAGCTACGTGGGTTGAACCCAGGAGAAGATGGTGGTGGATAGGGGCCATAGGAAGGGAAGAGGGGGTAGTAAGGAAGGAAGGGTGGAAGAGATGGTAAGAGGAGGGTGTTCTCAAGGCCCTCACCTAAAGCTACTGTAATAGTGGTGTAAGTGAACTACCACAGGCATGGCAGACATGTGGCAGCCACTCTCCTTCACAGATCATTTCAGCCATGTGGCCTTGTACGGGGTATGGGAGGAGGGGGTTGATGGGGAGGAAGGAGGGAGAAAGGGGGAGGGGATAGAGGACTGGGGATGTGAATTTTAGTAAGGCAATTGAGGTGCTGGAATAGACTGTTCATGCCAATAAACCATCTAGGTATAGTTAGCACTGAGGGATGGGTTCACCTCTCATCGTACCAGTTAAAGGTGCAATCTGCAGTTGAAACAATAACAAAGCATTRGCCACTGTTTCGGTAAAAAGCTGAGGGATGGGGGTGAGGAAACGTAATCACTCTCAAATTTTGTGACAGAGCAAGGACMGACATTCCATTATATCAAAACTGGAGTAAAACAAACATATATTTTGGGTTCTGATGGGGTACAACAGTTAAACTGAGCTAATGAGGCATTTTTAAGTTATATTCTTCAAGAATGAATATATAACATTTATTTTTAAGTCCAAAAATGGATGTAGCAACTGCAGATTGCCCCTTTTTAATGTCACTCACAAATTGTACAGGTTGCTCAGCAACAACTATCTGGGACTGGGAAACCATCAAAGGCAGAAGGTACATTCCAGGTATGAATATAATTATTGTATCCTGTCTCGTGTGACATTTCAGARGATAGTGAAAACATTTTCTTCTTGATCTAAACATAATGCATGGCACTCAGTATATGGTAGCTACAACACAGTTACTACCCACTGCCAAATATAACTAAGAGAGATGGGAGCATCCCAGATGGCACCCTATTCCCTATATAGTGCACTACTTTTGACCAGAGCCCTACAGGTGGTATGGTCGCTGGTCAAAAGTAGTGCACTATAAGGGAATAGGGTGCCATCTGGGATGCAACCAAAAGGCCTGAGCCAGCATCCCGCCACTGGCACTGTGATCAGTAACACACGATGACACAGTCATTCATAGTCTGATGAAACACACGCACGCACGCACACAACCACACACACACACACACACACACACACACACATCCTCCCGACTTCCACACACACAGACACCACACAGGCTCAATTTGCACTCCCTCTCGGTGGTCCTGCTTCCCGCATCCCCCCTCCTCCCCCCCGTCCCCTTCCACCACATAGAGAAACCCAGGCAGTCTCATCACAATAAACACAGTTTGCTGCGTTTCCCACAAATTACAGTCTTTGGTGCCCACAAACACTGGCAGAGAGAAGCTTCCTATTAGAACCAGTAGGGGTTCTCATGTCTCATGTAGTGTAAAGACGAACCATGTCATTACAAGTAAAGTGCCATGTAAATAAAGTAGCAATTGGAAAGTAAGGGAAACATTGTGAGAGAGAGGGGGGGAGAGAAAGAGCGAGGGAGGGG
>NC_036858.1:60480009-60499827 GCF_002910315.2 Salvelinus sp. IW2-2015
CACTCTAGTGCAGACCCGGCATGCTGCCGCACCATGGAGTGACAGGTGCAGGCTGTCAGCGCCTGGATTCACATCTACAGAGAGCTTGAGCTGGGGGGTGGAGTGGAAGAGCGATCGAGAATAGCGCACGAATGCCTGCAGGCCAGTACACGGTGTTCAGTCCTCAAGTGGTCCCAATGGCACCCATGTTATACTAACACTCGTTTTACGCGAACGGCTAGATCGACAGTGTAGGCGAGCTGAGAACGGACACTGCGTTACACGCATTCACCACCCTTGATGAACAGTCATCATTACATTGACGACACTATCACACTGTTGACTGACACGTCACACTAGTGACGACACGTCACCCCACCACTATTGACGCACAGCTCACCACTATTGACGATCACTAGTCACCTATTGACGACACAGGTCAGCCACCACACTATGACGACCATCACCACTATGAATCGACACAGTCGCCACCACCCTGATTGACGAACACAGTCCACACACTATTGACGACCCAGATCGCACCACTTGAGCGTCCCAGTCACCGCTCACCACTCATTGACGACACATCACCACACCACTATGCCGTCACACGTCCCTGATTTACGACACCAGTCACACTTTTGCACGACAAAAGTCACCACACCACTTTTTGGACACAGTCACCACTATTGACGACACAGTCACCACCACCACTTATTACGCACAGTCACCACTAATGAGACACAGTCACCGACTTATGCTCCGACACAGTCACCTACCTCTGATGGGACGACACGAGTCACAACTATTGCCGACACAGGTCACCCCACCACTATGCACACCAGTCACCATAATGCACGACACAGTACACTAGTGCACCAGCTCACCACGGCCACACTGTTGATTCGAACACGATCATCCACACCTACTATGACGAACACTTAGGTTCATAACTTCATGACGACACTCAACCCTATTGCCGACCAGTCACCACCAACCATAATGCACGACACAGTTCACCACTATGACGACACGATACCACTATGACACACCGTCACACCAACACTATTGACGACACAGTCACCACTAATTGACGACACCAGTCACCCCACCACTGATTTGACGACACTAGTCGACCTATTGACGAACAGTTCACCACCCTCACTAATTGAACGACACGTCACACCACCACTATTGACGACACAGTTCACCACCACCACTATTGACGACACCGTCCCACCCCACTTTTGCCGACACGTCACCACACAATGTGACGACCGTCACCACCAACCACGTTATTGACGACCCAGGCCCACCAACACCAGATATTGCGACCCAGTTCACCACCAACATCTGCAAGTTTCCAGTGCACCGCCACGTTGAGCTTTTAGGCGAAGCATTTAAATGTTTTTGAACGAGGTCAGTTTCGTTAGCCAGCTGTTACACCGGTCGGACGGCGCGGATGCGCTTTGCCGCTAGGCGCGTGGGACGTCACGTTGTAAGCAGGAGCAATTTGCATCAACAGGCAACAGAATGACTGTGGGGAAACGAGGAGCGCTGAGGTGGTCAATAACATCCTGGTGAAAGTTAGATGGGGAAGGAAGCGACAGGTGCGGGGACGTTATGCAACGCCAGCCGGCTGTGGTGCCAGCTGAGAGATCCGTGCCAGCCCAAGGGCCGGACGACAGAACTGTCGATGGCAGTGGGCTATTCCAGTGTCGGGGCCAGGCACGAGGCAGGTCATGGCTGGGTGTGGCACAAGTAGCGGCCAGAGGACGGCACAGGGGGAGCAGTCCTGACTACTCGCGATACAGGTCGACTAATGCCGGCAGAGGAGAGCCCTGAAGCGTAAGTGGGCAGGCCATGTCAAAGTGAGCAACTGCGCAGAAGAACAACAGGAGTAGGCGTCAGGTGTGAACCAGCTGCTGATACGGACATAGCGGCGCACCTGGTCAACAGCCAGGAAATGTAGCGGCCAAACCAAAGACAGAAATACTTCAGGAAAAAAATGGCAGAAACGAAACTGAATAAGTACAGAGGTAAAAGATAACGGTCGCGTGGAATTCCAACACAAAATCAGAGGTAAAAAAAGGGGTACGCAAAGGCGTACCTGACGGATTAGGTGACAGTAGCCCATGTAGACAAAAGTGCAGGTACAAACCAGTGAACCAGGGCAATGAACACAAAACACAAGCGGGCAGAAGAAAGAGTAAAGTAATCCCCGGACGTCGGTGGGTGATAAGTGAGCAGGATGGCAGTCCAGGCAGACCAGGCATACCCGAAGAATGGGTCCTTGGGCGAGAAAGTCGCGTAGATCCAGAAAACAACCTCGTGCGGCCGATTGTCCATGCACACGATGACAATGCCAGTCACTCTCGAGCTTCCGTACTGCCTCGAAACACACCGCCAACGCAACGCGACACAGCACCCAACACAACACAATCCCACAATACCACAGTCACACCCTACACCAGAACCGACAGCGTGTCCTACGGTCCTAGACAAATCATTTCTCACAACACAATGCGGAACACCCGACACTTAGCTTCAGATGTATGGTTCGCCAAGTCCTCTGGCGCGGTGCGTCGCCCAGGTGGAATACCGTGCTTGCGTCCTCGCATCTGACCCCCTCACTACCCCCCCGCGTGCCTCTCGACAAGATCCAACCGCGCACGCAGGTCCAAAGGATGAAAGACGGCGGCAACGGCACAACAGGTCCTCGCGACGCTCCACAGGGCTTGCCGCAGGAAAAAGCCGCGTACACGTGAGATAGACCGTATACAAGCGTGACCGCCCCCGTAGTACTTGTTCCCACACCACTAATGTGTATCGCCAGTCTTTATAGCAAGTGCCACTATAGCACATGCGCCAGAAGTATACGTGAAGCATGGTCGTCTGCTATGATCTGTAAGTGCGAACCAGTAGTGAGTAGCCATGGAAGTATCTCGTCGTGTCCTCAATGTGTGAGCCTATCAGTGTAAATGGATGTACAGGGTACGAAAATGAACGACAATAGTGCATGCTCCCTCATTGTGCCAGATGGGCAGAGTACGTTTAGCACTAGTAACATACACCCAGCAGTGTACAAGCCAAAATGAAGCCCGAAAGGAAAAAGCCAGGTTGTTGAAAGAGAACTAGCGCACGGAGGGCGGCCGGAGAGGGAGAAGCAGGTGACGCGTGTGAGGGGAATAGTGAGAGGCAGATATGAGATAGGCCGGGAGCCATATTAAATATCTGCCCTTGCCTGGATGGTGTGCCCAGAGGTAATCGTGAAGGGCGAATCGAACCAGGCCAACGCTCCTTGTGGCCTTCACATGGACCCAGTGTCTCTAACGTTGGTGTGTCCGTTGTTGTGTGTGTGTGTGTGGTGTCTGTCACCTACGAACTGTCATGAATGGTTGTGACTAGAATGGTGTGGAGCCGAAGTGGAAAGGGGAAAAAGCAAATAGTGATGATGGTGACGTGATCGTCAGCATAGGAAATAGTGCTACAAAAGCCGAGGTGCTGTGTGAACAAATGAGTAAAAGAATGAAGTATGTCCTAGATTGCGTGTGGATAGGAATCCAGAAATGCTGGCTGGACCAGGTGAAATAAGCGCAAGGACACATCGGTGTGCTATATGCCGTGCGGGTGCTAGTGCGCCGGATGCCGTGTCGTGCGTGCGTGGCGTTCGCGGTGCGGAAAGGAGAGAGAGAGAACGAGAGAGAGAGATAGAGAGACCGACGAGATGAGAGAGAGAGAGAGAGAAGAGATAGACAGACAACAGACAAGAGACAGCAGACCAGCGACAGACGCACAGACAGACGACAGACAGACAGACAGACAGACAGGACAGACAGTCAGACCAGACAGACAGACAGACAGCCAGACAGGACAGCAGCCAGAGACAGACAGACAGACAGCGACAGGACAGACCAGCCAACAGACAGAGCACCAGCAGTGTGTGAGTCCATTCACCCAGATCATTTTAAAGTACGCTAACACACTGAGACTCAATGTCAAACATAATATACCACTCCAAACCACGTGACGGCTGCAAAAGAACCTACCACGGTCTACAAATAAAGAAGGAGCATTATCTGTCTGCCCAAGGCGTTGCCGGAGAACAGTCACATAATACTTATAAAGGACCAATGTGCCAGCCAAAGCGTGGAGAACAGTCACAAAACTATAAAAGGACAATGTGCCAAAGCGTGGAGAACAGTCACAAAACTATAAAAGGACAATGTGCCAAAGCATGCAAGTCTTCAATCAAAGTGCAGGAATTATGAATTACATTTAAATCCTTGCTAATATGGTTACAAATAAAAGGACTATGTGCCAAAGCATGCTCCATTTTCACACATAAATAATAGGACAATATGAATGCCAATCCATGCCCTCAATCATACCAAATAAAACATTCATTAAATTGAAACGCTAATATGGTTACTAATAATACTACGGACAATACACACTTAGCACCTTTTTCTCTATTTAGAATCTAAAATGTCTCTTTGGCTGTCCCCACAGGAGAACCCTTTGAATAACCTTTTTGGATCCGGATAGAACCCTTTTGGTTCCAGGTAGAACCCTATTGGGTTCCATGTAGAACCCCAGATGGTTCTACATTGGAACCCAAAATAGTTCTGCCTGGAACCAAAAATGGTTCTACCTGGAACCAAAAAGTGTTCTCCTATGAGGACAGCAGAAAACCCCTTTTTTCTAAGAGTGTATGACTGTCAAGGCTAATAATGTGTGTGTGTGTGTATGTGTGTGTGTGTGTGTGTGTGTGTGTGTGCGCACACACATGCTAATATAATGCCAAATGATTTATGATATCAATTAAGATGACTATGTATTAATCAAGTGAATGATTTTACTCATCAATGATTTTAATTATCCAATTACTGATTTTCTAATTAGAGTACAAATATAGCATATATCCTCTGGAGTCACTAGGTTTTTGGAGACATTGTTCAATGTAGTTATAGTGTCCATCTACTGTATATGTCATTTAGCAACACTTCTATCCAAAGTGACTTACAGCTGTCTCTTATACACATCTAGATGTGTATAAGAGACAGCATGTGTATCTGTGTAGATCCAGAGGACGTGTGTATCTGTGTAGATCCAGAGGACATGTGTATCTGTGTAGATCCTGTCTCTTATACACATCTAGATGTGTATAAGAGACAGATCCAGAGGACGTGTGTATCTGTGTAGATCCAGAGGACGTGTGTATCTGTGTAACCTGTATTAGTGTTTAAGATGCAGCACATACTTTTTCCCGTCCCTATAACAGTAAAGCATGGCGAGGTCTCATCTTGGCACCAATGTTTCTCATATCAACAGCTTGTTGGGAGGCACACTGTAATGAAACAATCTCCCGTATGCAAATGCCCTGTTTACTGGTCCCTCTGCATTCATTGTTACTTGACGGGTAAAACTAATGCCACTGAGGACACAAACATACAACACAATACATCACAATGAGAAAAGAGAGGAGGAGAGAAAGAAAAAAGCTATTCTCTTGTCTAGACACGCTGAAGTAGAGGTGATGACGTTGGTCAGATGTTGGTAGTGGGGGGTAAGGTGTGTGTAGAGAGACAAGAGAGAGAACACAGAGAGAGAGAGACAGAGAGACAGACAGAGGGAGAGAGGACGAGAGAGAGAGAGGAGAGAGAGAGAAGAGAGAGAAGAGAAGAGAAACGGAAAGAAGGGAAAGAGATGCTGAGAAGAACGAGAGTGAGAGAAGAGAGAAGGAGATAGAAGCAGAACAGAGAGGTAAGACAGATGAAGCAAGCAGAGGAACCAGAGAAGAGAGAAAGACAGAGAAAAGAGAGGGAGAGAGAGAGAGAGAAAGAAAGGAGGAGAGGAGAGAGAGAGAAGAAGGAGAAGAGAAGAAGAGAGAAGAAGATCAGAGGAGAAAAGAGACGAGAGAGCAAACAAAAGAAAGATGAAAGATGAGAAGGAAGAGAGGAGAGACAGAGAGATCCGAGAGGAGAGACGACGAGAGAAGAGAGAGAGAGAGAGGAGAGAGAGATAAAAGAAGAGAGAAGAGAGAGAAGAGTGAGAGACGAAATGTGAGAAATTGAGAGAGAGAGTTGAGAGAGGCAGACGAGAGGAGAGAGAAAGAAGGGAGTAGAGGAGAGAGAGAGTACAGGAGGAGAGCGGAGAAGAGAGAGAAAGAGAGAGACGAGAAGAGAGAGAGGAGAGAACAATAAGAAGAGAGAAAAGAAGAAGAGAGAGAGAGACGAGGAGAGAGAGAAGTACAAGGAAGAGAGAGAGAGCGAGAAGCAAGAACGAGAAGAGAAGAGAGAGAGAGCGGAAGAGAAGAGAGAGAGAGAGAGAAGGAGAGGAAGGAGAGAAGAAGGAGAGAGAGATATTGCCAATAAGCAGCAGTTTGGAATGGTGTTGGTGAGTGAGGAAGAAAGAGACAGATAGAATGAGGTCGAGGGAGAATGTTCTAGCTACAGTGAGTTGAGGAGAGACGCAGAGAGGAGGAGAGAAATTGGGCTGTTCTAAGCGAGAAGATGACACTGTGTGATAGAACAAGCCTTTACAGCACCGTGTGATTTAGTCACAACGTGTCATGTAGTCTGTCTGTGTTCCTCTGTCTCTTCCCGCTGATCCACGCAACTGCCTGACTGACACACACACACACACACACACACAGACACACACACACACACACTCTGCCTGTCTATCTCCAGCCGTGATGATGAGGTGTTACGACAGAGTTTGAGCACAGTCTGAGTTGAGCTAGGATTCTCTGGTTATTTCGACACATCTACTCCCAGGCACTATCAAGGACACCTGCCGAGCTAATTCTGGTTCTCTCAGATTCCCGCTCCAATTCTGCTCAAGCAAAAGACAAGTATTCTTCACACTGTGAGATTAACCATTGCATATGTCATAACCATGACAACTAAGCTTTGTTTTTCAGTCAGAAAGTTATGGCAGTTACTTCAGTCAGAAAGTTATGGCAAAAATATAATGGCCAAACACAGTTAATCTTCTTCTTCTTCTTTGGGATTTGGTTGCCATCAAACTTGTAGGTGCATGCACCGCCACCTACTGTACTGGAGTGTGAGGCCAGTCACGGCCTACCTACATTAAATTCCGGTAAATACAAAATTGTGAAAAAGTAAAAGTAAAATTGCCCTGCCAACTATTAGCCCTCACTAAAAACACCACCCCATTCCACTATTGAACCCCATCTAATTCTATTCCAGGCCAACGGTCTGGGAGGACAGAACATTACCACTCAACACCCCCTGCAAATCTTCTGCAGTAAAACCTCGCAATCCCAAGTACTTCTCTGCAGCTGCCACAACAACCTCTATTTTCTGCAGTACAGTTGACAACCATGGCTTTAATTGCTAAGAAACACCCCTTACTGAAGCACATATTATTCATATCCCTCTCTATTGGTCTCTGCATACTCWCAAGAATCCTCTCAGGAWCCCTCACCCTGTACCCATCTTCCTCTACCACTCTCTTCACTGCTTCAGCATACAACACTTTCTGTACAACTCTGACCCTGGCAACCCCTAACTGTACTCCTCCGATCTCCAGCCTCATGGGCACCGCCACACTTTCTCCACCAATACTACACATTCCCTCCTTTCATGGCCTCCWGCACACTTCTCACATCTAGGAATCTCCATCCTACACACAGCTGCAACACCGTAGTATTTCCAGAACAAAAGCTCTCACAAGATAACTGACACATCCTAACTTYACCTTGTTGGGCAAAGATTCTGCATCAAAACTCAGCAGGACAGACACCGGGTCTGTGTCGTACCAAACGCCAGGCGTCACAGACACCAGGAATCTTCCATTTCAGCTGATCCTCCTCAACACTTAATGCCACCCCTGTTATCGCTCCTTTCAACGCCGCCCTGCTCCGGAGAGCAAAGTAAGTCATAGTMCCTGTCCCTAGTCGTGTGGTCCGGACTGCCTGCTCCCTCTGGACGGAAGAAACACACTAAATCATCACGAGTCCACTTCACATTACTGTCACCGACTCAACAGTCCTCAACCTCTTCTCCACCATGACACCACATACACTGTATGGATCAGACAGAATAAAAGGATCCATTCTCTTCACAAATCTGAAGGTAAGATATAGATCCRGAACAGTCATTCTGATTTCCATGTAAAATAGCCTTTTGATTGACTAAAACAACAGCCATAATCTGGGTTTTTTTCAGATAGAAATGCTGAACAATTTAGAAAAATMAGTTTTTGTGTAGCCATGTGAGAGTATTATTCCAGCTGATCTGTTGTGTTATGTCATTACATGTTACATATGACCATGGACAGTGTCTTGTGAAAGACTCATGTTTGACCTTTTCTCAATTGAGAACGGTTGACTAACTCAGTCAGTGGTTCTCAACTCTCTCCTCATGGACCCCCAGCTGTTCTAGAGGTAGCTCACTTAACTGAATTAAAATCCTAATTTGATCTCGTTTTATAAAAWATATCATCTAATTTCATGAAAAACATGATTTTGACTCTTCGGGACCTTTAACAAGGTTGTGAAAATGGAAAGGACTGGGCTCTCGGTTCTCTTTAAGTTACAGTAGGTTAAAGAAAGGGACAACTCTTGGTTCTCCTGTGTTGGATATCCAGCGAAAGCTTTGAACAGGTGTCAGAGACCAGATGCCTTTAGCAGACAGAGGGGGAGGTAGACAGTGGGAAGGGGCTTGAGGGGGGAAGGTACTTAGGGGGTGTGTCCCAGGAGGAAGTGAAAAGGCAACCCTTAACCTGTGAGCTCATAGGTCACATCAAAGCCCAGACTGTGTGATGAGGGAAAGCTCCTGTGTGTGTGTGTGTGTGTGTGTGTGTGTGTCGTGTGTTGTGCTGTGCTGGCTGTCGTGTGTAATGTAATGTGTGTGTGTGTGTGTGTGTGTGTGTGTGATGAGGGAAAGCACACCACTGTGTGGCACTTCTGCTTGTTCCAGCCATGCCCTTCTCTAAAGGTCTCCAATTGAATTTCTCTCCATTATTTGAACCTCTCAAGACCTCATTAAGAAGTCACTGCACGTCAATAAAAAGTAGCTTCAGGAAGAGTTATCTTCCATTACCTCAAGCTAGACATAACAGCTTTCCGTGTGCTTTGCTGCGCTACAATAGTACAATAGCACAGTGTTGTCGGTCAATCAGTTTTTAAGTCTGTGCATGTCAATGAGCAGTAGTTTCAGGAGGAGTTGGTTATCTTCTCTTAGATATCTTCTCTTAGTATTCACAACTCTTCTGCTGGTTTCCTGTACATTAAAACAATAGCAGGGCTTTTCTTTCCTCCTTTCCCTCACCCAAACCTAAAACCCAGCCCAAACTCGAATGGATTATTGTCTATTTAGGCTTACTTGAAATGGTGAAATTATGGTGTGACTTAATTTCCACTAGGGGCAACGCAAGTGCCTATTTCCCCCKAAAAATAAATAATACATGTTTTTTTTAAATGTTGGAACTCAGTCAGTGACTCAACTTACTGTTGCTAGGTGGAATAGTAGAATACACAAGGTGTAATTTCAAAATGTGGCTGTTTATCAACAATCGTTATGATAGTTTCTCAATTAGCCCATGTCAGCATTTTTTTTTTAGATTGGTAAATTAGTCTAGCGGCCATTTATTCTGTTAGTCAGTCTCACTCAGATATCATATTACAAACTGAAAACATTTCTCTCCATCCCATGACAAAATGTGTAGAATTGCAGCAAACTAGCTTTAAAACGGCAACATGTTCTCTACACCCCATGGCAAAATGGGGGGCTGGGGGATTTTTGGTGTCCCCCACCCTCATCAAAGTTGCCTATCCCTGATTTAATATGATCGATGAGCTAGGCATGGGCATTGTGGATGGGGTAGAGGATCACAGGATGGGCTTGAACAGCAAGCTACAGTATGATTCAGAAGATTGTGAGTTCAATCCCAGTGCTAGGCACCTGTTTTGTATTTTTGTTTTAACCCTAACCTTAACCTTAACCTTAACCATTAACCTTAACCCTATCCCAAACCTAACCCTAACCCTATCCCAAACTTAACCCGAAACCTTAACCTAACCTTAACCCTAACTTACCCAACCCTATACCCTATCCAAACATTTACCAACTATCAAACCTAACCTAACCTTAACCCTAACCTAAACCACCCTACCAAACCTACCTAACCTAACCTAACCCTACCCAAAACCTTAACCCTAACCTTAACCCTATCCCAACCTTACCCAAACTCTTAACCCTAACCCTAACCTTAATCCTATCCCAACTTACCCAAACCTTAACCTTAACCGTAACCCTACCCAAACCTTAACCCTAACCTTGAACCCAACCCCCATAACCCTAACCTTTAACCCAAAACCTTAACCCAACCCTACCCTTAACCTTTAACCCAACCCTTAACCCTATCCAATATCCTTAACACAAACCTTAACCCTAACCCAAAACCTTAACCCTAACCTTAACCCGTACCCAAGCCTTAACCCTAACCTTAACCAATCTGAAGTAACTAAACCCTAATGCTACATTTGACCAAAATCTCAGAATTAATGCCTAAATGTAACTGTCAAGGTTAGTTTTGGTTTCACTTTTGCGCAGTTTGACTGACAGCTAACATACTCCATAATCTACAGACATACCACAGACGGCCCCACACGCCATAATTGAAAGCGCCAGCCATGCCTTATCTCTCTTGCTGCATTTATGACACGTTATGGTGTTTTCTTTGGAGATCGTGTTGCTAAAACTCCATTATAGTGATGGAGATGGACTCATCATGGTGACTTTGGGAGTGTGATAACTAATAATGAACAACTTTCCCAAGGCTTTCCTCTACACTAGTAAGGTGGTGAAAGGTTTCCTGCCTACATTGCATTTGGATGATGGAGATGTACTTATTGTACTTATTGCTGGCACTTTGGGAGTGATAACGGCAGAAACAACAGCTCTAGAAATCCATCTCACAACATTAATATGAAAAGGCGTTCCATCAGTGCACGGGGACAGGCAATATCATTACACACACTGTAGGGGGAAGGTCATCTTCCAGCAAAGAGTTAAAACAGGGAAGTGGGATGGAGGGAGAAAAGGAGAGAAGGAGAGGGGAGGAGGGGAGGAGAGAAGGAGGGAGGGTGGAAAGTAAAGAGGGAGGAAGAAAGGCAACATGAGGGAAGAGGGAGGAAAAGAGCGAGGGAGGGAGGAAGAGAGTAGGTGGATGACAGGAGTATTTGGGAAGGAGAGAGAGGGAGAGAGAGGGAGGGTAAGGGTGGGGGGGAACAAAACAGTCTCCATGTGAGAGTCGAAGGAAGATGAAGGCCTGAAACTCTGTATTCCTTCTAGGGGACGAGGAGTTGGGAAGATGGAGTGAGAGAGAGTCAAACAGAGACACAGAGAGAGATTCTGAACGAGAGAGAGAGACATGGGAGAGCCTGGGATTTTCAAGATGGGGAGGGAATAGGTGCCACATGGGAGATATTGCTAGCACGGTGAAGCAGACTTGTCTACCCTTCAGCCCCCCATACACCCCTATAGCCCTTTAGCTCTAATCCTCCATGGTCCCCTYGCCATCAGAGATGGTGACTGGTTGCTCCTGGCTTCAGGGCTCAGAGATGGGAGCGGAGGGGTGTGTGTGTTCTTGTGTGTGGAGGGTTGGGTGGCAGGAGAGACTTGGGGCAGAAAATAACGTGCATTTGTTTATCTATCGTCTCTGTGAGACTCGGCGAGACAGCTTTGCTTTGTTGTGAATGCTTCCTGGAACTCCCTGAGAGAGACATGCCCTTTTCAGCAGAGAACTGGCTGGCTGGCTGGTCCAACAGGATTGTTCTCTAGAGTTGCCCCTCAAATACAAACACTGCACAACTAATCCAAAGGCCTTCTCTCATTGTAAAGTATCTGATGACACTAAAGTTAGACGTTATGTTGCTTTATAGCCCCAGGTAAACTCAGGAAGGACAGGGACACTACATTCCATGGCAGGCATATTGGAAACAGAACCAGACGTACCTTGGAAGACTTGAAGGATTTTTTCCTTGTAGATCCTGTAGTCCGCCTCCAGGAAGACACAGAAYATAACACGTTCGATCTGCACAGAAAGAAAAAATAGAGAGAAAGAAAGAAAGGAAGAAATAAATAATTCCATTATTCCACTGTTGCTATTAATTGCACATTCAACTCCAGACCATCAGGACCAACAGATCCCACAAGAGCTACTAAAGGGACAAAATCAACAATTGAGGAACCGATGATAACATTTTACACCAGGGAGCCACAATCAAACCATAAGCATATTTCAGAATATCCTATTAGCCAATTAGCTGGCTCCCCAGTACAGACCACCAGCCTAGGTTCGTGTTCCAAATGGCACCCTATTCCCTATGCAGCACACTACTTCTGACCAGGACCCATAGTACTCTGGTTAAAAAAGTAGTGCACTATATAGAGAGTAGGATGCCATTTGGGACACAACCATGCCCCACTGGTGGCAGCAGTGGGGTCTACTACTGAGCAGGCTTTTAGTGAATATTACACTATATTACACTACATTACATCAGATATTGGAGATAATATCTGAATGAGAGCATTTCCTTTGGTAGGATAAATTAAATATTTCCCCAGCACCATAAAGTACAACTAAAAAGGTACTCATTCTCAAACCATAGACAAAAACGTGCAGCTATAGGTATCCTTTGACTCAGTACTTTGCTCTTATGAACTACCTCAGGGATTTAGAACTCACTAACTACTAACTGTAATTTATTTTACACTATGAGTGCTGCTATTAAGATGTGCTTCTAATTCATAATCCCTATAGTTATCCTCTCAAGCTGAACACTTTGGAGGGATGTTGCTATGACTAATTCAAATTGCACCCTGCAAATGTCAGCATATTCTTTTTGAATGACTATACTCTCTGTATATTCATTTCCTTATGTCTCATTTATTGTTATGAATTTTTGCCTGTGTGGGTTGTTACCATGCCTTCAGAAAGTATTCATACCCCTTGACTTATTCCACATTTTGTTGTGTTACAGCCTGAATTCATATATATTCTTCTCACCCATCTACACACAATACCCCATAATGACGAAGCTCATCAAATTAATTCACATCCCCAAGTGTAAGGAGCGACGCTGGTAGACAAGAAGCAGGTACAGGGAGAACATTTAATGAACAATGGACATGAAACAGAACAGGAACAGCGTCTGGACAGGGGAAAAATAACGACACCAATGCTGACACGGGGAACCAACAGAGGAACAGACAGAAATAGACGGGGCAATCAACAAAGGGAAGGAGTCTTGTGGCGGGCCGGGCGCAGTGCACGCTGACACGGTCGCCAGGTGTACGGTGTTTCRTCCGACACATTGGTTCGACTGGTTTCTGGGATAAGTGAGCATTGTGTCAAGAAGCAGTGCGGCTTGGTTGTGTTGTGTTTCGGGGGACGCACGGCTTTCGACCTTCGCCTCTCCCGAGTCCGTACAGGAGTTGCAGCGATGAGACAAGACTGTAACTACCAATTGGACACCACGAAATTGGGGAGAAAAAGGGGTACAAAAATAAATACAAAATCAAGGAGTCTCCAATGAGCGCTGCTGCGTGTAATGATGGTGACAGGTGTACGTAACGAAGGGCAGCCTGGCGCCATCGAGCGCCAGAGAGGGAGAGCGGGAGCAGGCGTGACACCGAGTCAATAAATGTTAGAATCATCTTTGGCAGCGATTACAGATTTGAGTCTTTCTGTGTAAGTCTCTTAGAGCTTTGCACACCTGGATTGTACAATATTTGCAAATTATTATTTGTTTTAATTCTTCAAGCTCTGTCAAGTTGATTGTTGATCATTGCTAGACAGCCATTTTCAAGTCTTGCCATAGATTTAAGTCAAAACTGTAACTAGGCCACTCAGGAACATTCAATGTCGTCTTGGTAAGCAACTCCAGTGTATATTTGGCCTTGTGTTTAGGTTACTGTCCTGCTGAAAGGTGAATTTGTCTCCCAGTGTCTGTTGGATTGCAGACTGAACCAGGTTTACCGCTAAGATTTTGCCTGTGCTAAGCTCAATTCAGTTTATTGTTATGCTAAAAAACTCCCTAATCCTTGCAGATGACAAGCATACCCATAACATGATGCAGCCACCACCATGCTTGAAAATATGGATAGTGGTACTCAGTAATGTGTTGTATTGGATTTGTCCCAAACATACACTTTGTATTCAGGACACAAAGTTAATTTATTTMCCAAAGTTTTTGTAGTTTTACTTTAGTGCCTTATTGCAAGCAGGATGCATGTTTTGCATTATTTGTATTCTGTACAGGCTTCCTTCTTATCACTCTGTCATTTAGGTTAGTACTGTGGAGTAACTACAACGTTGTTGATTCARCTTCAGGTTTCTCCTATCACAGCCATTCAACTCTGTAACTGTTTTAAAGTAACCATTGGCCTCATGGTGAAATCCCWGAGTGGTTTCCTTCCTCTCTGGTAACTGAGTTAGGAAGGACGCCTGTATCTTTGTAGTGACTGGGTGTATTGATACACCATCCAACGTGTAATTAATAACTTCACCATGCTCAAAGGGATATTCAATGTATGTTTATAACTTTTTTACCAATAGGTGCCCTTCTTTGCTAGGCATTGGAAAACCTCCCTGGTCTTTGTGGTTGAATCTGTGTTAGAAAGTCACTGCTCGATTAATTGACCTTATAGATGATTGTATGTGTGGGGTACAGAGATGAGGTTGACATAAAAAAAATGATGTTAACCACTATTATTGCACACAGAGTGAGTCCATGCAACTTATTATGTGACTTGTTAAACACATTTTCACTAATGATCTTATTTAGGCTGGCCATAACAAAGATGTTGAATACTTGAAGATGTTGAATACTTGAAGAAAAACATGATTCTACTTTGACATTATGCTTAAACCAGGGACCCAAAATCTAAATGTAATCCATACACGCAGACTSTAACACAGCAAAATGTGGAAAAATTCAAGGGGTGTGAATACTTTCGGAAGGTACTCAACCGCTCATCAACAATTCAAGATCCAAAAACACATTCATTTTTTTTAAACTGAAAAGATTGAAATATAAATCCCTGTCTTACAACGGTGAGTACACTGAATACATATGACTGGAATAATGTCTGCTCTAATGCACAATCACATGAATACCTCTCCACCATCACTCTCCTATCTACCTTCCTATTGTACAATACAGCACCCTCTCCATAAAGGAAGCAGGCATGAAATACACAAACACATGACATTATATTATCTAATGAACTACTACGGTGTTCTGTAATGTTCCCTATTATGTTTCCTTTTAGTCTTAGTCTGTAATATGTACAGTATGTCATTTCCCTTGATTTCAGGAAGTATTATCTCAGCATGACACAGACAACCTCACAGAGAAGAGCTTTGTCACAAACGTATCTGTCTGTAACAGAGTCGCTGTTTGAAACAGAGTTGCTGTCTGTAACAGAGTCCCTATCTGAAACAGAGTCGCTGTCTGAAACAGAGTTGCTGTCTGAAACAGAGTTGCTGTCTGAAACAGAGTTGCTGTCTGAAACAGAGTCYCTGTCTGAAACAGAGTCGCTGTCTGAAACAGAGTCGCTGTCTGAAACACAGTCGATGTCTGAAACAGAGTTGCTGTCTGAAACAGAGTCGATGTCTGAAACAGAGTCGATGTCTGTAACAGTGTCTGTCTGAAACAGAGTTGCTGTCTGAAACACAGTCGATGTCTGAAACACAGTCGATGTCTGTAACAGTGTCTGTCAGTAACAGAGTGTCTGTCTGTAACAGTGTCTGTCTGTAACAGTGTCTGTCTGTAACAGACTCTGTAACAGGGTGTCTGTCTGTAACAGTACCTGTCTGTAACAGAGTGTCTGTCTGTAACAGTGCCTGTCTGTAACAGAGTGTCTGTCTGTAACAGTGTCTGTCTGTAACAGAGTGTCTGTCTGTAACAGACTCTGTAACAGGGTGTCTGTCTGTAACAGTGTCTGTCTGTAACAGAGTGTCTGTCTGTAACAGACTCTGTAACAGGGTGTCTGTCTGTAACAAAGTGTCTGTCTGTCCATGGCCTATTTTAAAGCATCTCCTTCTTCCTTCTCTGATCGGTTTCTTGCATTACACACAGTGGGACACAGACATAAGATACTGGCTCCATTGAATATGGCAATTTTACACAACAGTTGTAATGATGGAGAGACAGAGAGAGACAGGAGAGACCAAGGAAGAGACAGGGAGAGACAAAGGGAGAGACAGGGAAGACAGAGAGAGAGACAGAGAGAGAGAGAGGCAGAGAGAGTCAGAGAGAGACAAAGAGAGTCAGAGGGAGATGGAGAGAGAGATAGAGAGAGTCATAGAGAGACAAGAGAAAGAGGTCACAGAGAGGACAGGGAGAAGACAGGGAGAGACAGAGAGAGAGACAGAGGAGTCAGAGAGACAGAGTCAGAGAGACGGAGAGACAGAGATAATCAAAGAGAGAGACTTCTTGAAACTTTGAAACTTCTTATGTGTAATGTTTACTTTAATTCGTTTTGTTTGTTTCACTTTTGTGTATTTTCTTACCTCATTGCTTTGGCAATGTTAACACATGTTTCCCATTGCCAATATTAAAGCCCCTTGAATTGAATTGAATTGAATTTGAGAGAGAGAGAGAGAGAGAAGAGAAGAGAGAGAGAGAGAGAGAGAGAGAGAGAGAGATGAGAGAGATGAGGAGAGAGAGGGAGAGAGAGACGAGAGAGACGAGAGAGAAATGGAGAGATTTCAGAGAGTTAGAGAGAGTCCGAGAGAGACAGAGAGAGATGGAGAGAGAGTCAGAGAGAGAGAGAGTCAGAGAGAGACAGAGAAAGACAGAGAGAGACAGAGAGAAATCAGTTATAGAACCCATTGCCCTTTATGGTTGTGAGATCTGGGGACCTCCACCAACCAAGAATTCACGAAATGGGACAAACACTAAATTGAGACTCTGCAGAAGAGTCCCCTAAGCAAACTGGTCCTGGGGGCTCTGTTCACAAACACAAACAGAGGCCCAGGACAGCAACACAATTAGCCCCAACCAAAACAAAAAGATAATTACTTGACATTTTGGAAAAAAATTACAAAAAAACGGAGCAAATGCTATTTGGCCCTAAATGCTATTCGGCCATAAACAGAGAGTACACATTGGCAGAATACCTGACCACTGTGACTGACCCAAAATTAAGGAAAGCTTTTACTATGTACAGACTCAGTGAGCATAGCCTTGCTATTGAGAAAGGTCTCAGTAGGCAGACCTGGCTCTCAAGAGAAGTGTCACATCCTCATGTTTCACCTGTCTTTGTGCTTGTCACCACCCCCTCCAGGTGTCACCCATCTTCCTCATTATCCCCAGTGTATATATACCTGTGTTCTCTGTTTGGCTGTTGCTAGTTCGTCTTGTATCGTCAGGTCTTACCAGTGTGTTTTCCCGTCTCCCTGCTTTCTCAAGTTCTGTTTCCTAGTTTTGCAGATTCTGACCATTCCTGCCTGACTCTGACCGGTTTACGAACCTCTGCCTATCCTGACCCCGAGCCTGCCTGCCGTTCTGTACCTGCCTGACTCTGACCTGTTTACTAACCTCTGCCTGTCCTGACCCCGAGCCTGCCTGCCTTTGAACTATCTTTTGCCTGCCCCCTGTTTGGGTCAATAAACATCTGTGACTCTAGCATCTGGGTCTTATCCTAAGTTCTGATAAGAAGACAGGCTATGTGCTCACTGCCCACAAAATGAGGTGGAAACTGAGCTACACTTCCTAACCTCCTGCCAAATGTATGACCATATTAGAAACAGATGTTTCCCTCAGATTACACAGATCCACAAAGAATTAGAAAACAAATCCAATATTTGATAAACTCCCATATCTACAAATGTCTACTGTTTGCTGATGATCTGGTGCTTCTGTCACCAACCAAGGAGGGCCTACAGCAGCACCTAGATCTTCTGCACAGATTCTGTCAGACCTGGGCCCTGACAGTAAATCTCAGTAAGACCAAAATAATGGTGTTCCAAAAAAGGTCCAGTCGCCAGGACCACAAATTCCATCTAGACACCGTTGCCCTAGAGCACACAAAAAACTATACATACCTCGGCCTAAACATCAGCGAGCATCCCACAGGTAGCTTCCACAGAGCTGTGAACGATCTGAGAGACAAGGCAGAAGGGCATTCTATGCCATCAAAAGGAACATAAATTTCAACATACCAATTAGGATCTGGCTAAAAATACTTGAAAATCAGTCATAGAGCCATTGCCCTTTATGGTTGTGAGGTCTGGGGTCCGCTCACCAACCAAGATTTCACAAAATGGGGACAAACACCAAATTGAGACTCTGCATGCAGAATTCTGCCAAAAATATCCCCGTGTACAACGTAGAACACCAAATAATGCATGCAGAGCAGAATTAGGCCGATACCCACTAATTATCAAAATCCGCAGAAAAAGCGAGCCGTTTAAATTCTACAACCACCTAAAAGGAAGCGATTCCCAAACCTTCCATAACAAAAGCCATCACTACAGAGAGATGAACCTGGAAAGAAGAGTTGCCCTAAGCAAAGCTGGTCCTAGGCTCTGTTCACAAACACAAACACACCCACAGAGCCCCAGGACAACAGCACAATTAGAACCCAACCAAATCATTGAGAAAACAAAAAAGATAATTACTTGACACATTGGAAAGAATTAACAAAAAAAACAGAGCAAAACTAGAATGCTATTTGGCCCTAAACAGAGAGTACACAGTGGCAGAAATACCTGACCACTGTGACTGACCCAAACTTAAGGAAAGCTCTTGACTATGTACAGACTCAGTGAGCATAGCCTTTGCTATTGAGAAAAGGCCGCCGTAGGCAGACATGGCTCTCAAGAGAAGACAGGCTATGTGCTCACTCCACAAAATGAGGTGTGAAACTGAGCTGCACTTCCTAACCTCCTGCCCAATGTATGACCAATTAGAGAGGACATATTTCCTCAGATTACACAGATCCACAAAGAATTCGGAAAAACAAATCCAATTTTGATAAACTCCCATATCTACTGGGTGGAAATTCCACAGTTGTGCCATCACAGCAGCAAGATTTGTGGACCTGTTGCCACAAGAAAAGGGCAACCAGGAAGAACCAAACACCATTGTAATACAACCATATTTATGTTTATTTATTTTAACTTGTGTGCTTAACCATTTGTACATTGTTACAACACTGTATATATATAATATGACATTTGTAATGGCTTTTATTGTTTGAACTTCTGTATGTGGTAATGGTTACTGTTAATTTTTATTGTTTATTTCACTTTGTTATATATCTACCTCACTTTGCTTGGCAATGTTAACACTGTTTCCCATGCCAAGTAAAGCCCCTTGAATTGAATTGATACAGAGAAACAGAGATACAGAGAGAGACAGAGATACAGAGAGAAGGAAGAGGAACAGAGCGACAGAGACAGAGGCAGAGAGATACAAGAGAGACAGGAGATACAGAAGAGACAGAGAGACAGAGAGAGAAGAGAGACAGAGACAGAGAGAAGGAGAGATACAGAGAGACAAGGAGATACAGAGAGGACAGAGAGAGAAGAGAGACAGAGACAGAGAGAAAGGAGAGAGATACAGAGAGACAGAGATACAGAGAGACAGAGATACAGAAGAGACAGGGAGAAGGAAGAGAGAGACAGAGACAGAGAGACAGAGAGAAGAGAGATGACAGAGAGACAGAGTACAGGAGAGACAGAGAGAGAAGAGAAGACAGAGACAGAAAGAGCAAGGAGAGATACAGAGAGACAGAGATACAGAGAGCAGAGATACAGCAGAGACAGAGATACAGAGAGGACGGAGAGAGA
>NC_036858.1:60502653-60513097 GCF_002910315.2 Salvelinus sp. IW2-2015
ATCCGGACACAGAAAATAACAGAATTCAGGGGCGGGCCTTCACCAGGGTTGCAATCTGAGCCCTTCGCACTCTTCAATATTTTACATCAACAAATTGGCCACTCTTCTAGAAAAAATCCTTCAACCCCTGGTGTTATTCTCACAATTGCAGAGCTTAAATATGTACTCTTCGCAGCATCACCTATGCCTGCTGCTCACCCACAGCAACATGGCCCTACACGCAAGGAGCCTGGACCTGCTCAGAGCAGATACGCCAGACCCTGGGCCCTGGCAGTAACACCAAAGATGACTAAAATAAATGATTTTCCCTTAGAAGATCCAGATCTCAGGGAATTAGCACCCAAAGTTCTCAATTGGTACAATATATAGCACTACTGCACTCCCCCACACTAGCACATACTTAGGTTAACAAATAAGCTCAAACTGCACCTTAATGAGGCAGTGAATGAACTGAGAGAGGAAAGCACGCAGCTGCATTCTACGCCATTAAAAAGCAAATTCAAAATTGAAATTACCTATTACACATTGGCTAAACAACTAAGTGAATATGTCATTGCAACCCAATTTGCACTTTATTGGCAGCGAGGTGTGGCGGTCCACTTCAAAAACAAGATTTCATCAATGGGACAAAAACACCCCATTGAAACCCTGCATGCTGAGTTCTGTAAGATTCTCCTACATGTCCAGAAGAAACTACAAACAATGTATGCAGGGCAGAATTAGCCACATCCCCACTAATAGATAAAAACTCAAAAAGAGAATTAAGTTTTTGAAACATCTAAAATGCCAGTGACCCCCTCCTCATATTGTTGTCACGCCCTGACCGTAGATTGCTTTGTATGTTTCTATTTTTTGTTTGGTCAGGGTGTGATGTGGGTGGGCATTCTTTGTTTGTATGTCTATGTTTTTTTATTTCTATGTTTTGGCCTGCTATGGTTCCCAATCAGAGGCAGCTGTCTATCGTTGTCTCTGATTGAGAACCATACTTAGGTAGCCTGTTTTCCCACTGGTAGCTGTGGGTGGTTATTTTCTGTTTAGTGTTTGTTGCACCTGTCAGAACTGTTCCGGTTATTCCTTTTGTTATTTTGTATTCAGTGTTCAGTTTCGAATAAATAATATGATATATCATTACCAAGCCCTGCAATGCCAAGAGCTGAGCAAAGAAAAGAGTCCCCTCATCCAGCTGGTCCTGGGGCTGAGTTCACAAACCTGTTCTACTAACACACTGAAGCCTCAGGACCAGAACATCCAATCAATCAGAATAAACCAAATTACAACACAGTCCAAACAAAACTACATTGCTTATTGGGAAACACAAGCACAAACACAAAGCAAAATGCAGTGCTATCTGGCCCTAAATCGACAGTACACCGTGGCTAAATATTTGACCGTGGTTACTGATCAAAACCTTAGAAAAACCTTGACAAAGTACAGGCTCAGTGAGCACAGCCTTGCCATTGAGAAGGGTAGACACAGGAAAACCTGGCTCCCTGTAGAGGAAAGGCTGTGCAACCACTGCACAACAGCAGAACCTGAGACGGAGCTGCATTTCCTGKCAAAATGTKKAAAATATAAAACAATTAGAGAGTGTCATTTTCCCAAATTTGAAACCCTTATTCAAGGTTTCAAAGACCTCTGATGAGAGTAGGCTACCCGTCCTGTTGGGGGAGGACGCAGAGAGCTGTGGGTTGGAGTCTTAGGTCACTTCATGCCTCACACACACATACAAATACAAGACCTGGACCTGAGGGAGAGAAATGCTTTCTTTCTCTCCATCCCCCCTCCCTCTCTCTCACTCTCTCTCCAGAGATGAGTCTACAGTATGTACTGCATGTGTCCAAATCAGAAAAGACACACAGATCAGAGAATGCCACTGAGAGTTTAACCATGTCTAAACTGCCATTATTGCTAAACGGTAAATGGATGTTCTCTATTTAAAGAAAACGTGAAATTCAACTCAGCAGACTTCAACAGACCTTCAATTTTTCTCTTTTATGGAAAAGTAATTTCACCCTTACTTTGAAACCTTTGCAGTAAAAAGACATGGGCTGCGTCCCAAATGGCACCCTATTCCCTACATAGTACACTACTACTGACCGGGCCAATTGGGCTCTGGTCAAAAGTATTGCACTATATGGAGAACAGGGTGCCATTTGGGACACAAGCATTGATTTTCACCAGACCCCTGGCAGAGGATGGATGGACTCACAGACATGGCTCACGGACAACTGTGGTTATGCGTCGTTTAAAAAACTAAATGGACCAAGTTACGTTTACAGTATATGATGTATTATAGTTATATCTTTTCTCTGGATCCCATGTCTCCTCTCCCTCAATGATTACTTATACTTTCTGCCAAAATCCCCAAAAGTCTAAAAGGTCTTCAACAGCCGGCTAACTCTCCACACAGACTGACTCTCATCCTATGATGGTCATCCACTGCTTCGCTTTGAAGATCCACCCAGAGTCATATAGATCTATATGAGAGTCATATAGATCTAGATGAGAGTCATATAGTTCTAGATGAGAGTCATATTGTTCTAGATGAGAGTCATATAGTTCTAGATGAGAGTCATATAGTTCTAGATGAGAGTCATATAGTTCTAGATGAGAGTCATATAGTTCTAGATACAGAGTCCATATAGTTTTCTAGATGAGAGTCAATAGTTCCTAGATTGAGAGTCATATAGTTCTAGATGAGAGTTCATATAGTTTCTCTACCAAGCAGAAATACAGGGTGGTACAACTTATTATCAGCAGCACAAAGTGTTTCATGTGTACCCCACAGCCTCTCCCCATCCTGCAACCGGGAGCCAATCATCTCTCACTCCCCTTTGGCAACGGTCCGGCAACGGTCGTCCAATCATTGATGAGTAATGAGCAGTCCTGCGCCGACCATGCAGTGATCCCAGCTATCTAATTAGTCTGCCATTAACTTTCCCAACCTCCGCTTCCGATGGATTGTGTGTGTGTGTGTGTGTGTGTGTGTGTGTGTGTGTGTGTGTGTGTGTGTGTGTGTGTGTGTGTGTGTGTGTGTGTGTGTGTGTGTGTGTGTGTGTGTGTGTGTGTGTGTGTGTGTGTGGGGGGTGGTTTCGTGGTGGTGTGCTCGTGTGTCGGTTTGTGTGTGCTTCAGCAGGTCAAAACACCCAACACACACTGGGATGAGTCAGAACAGAATCCGGGGGCTGTTTACCACAGTTAAGTCAGAGTCACCCCAGTAGGCCCACTAGTCCATGAGCCAGACCTAACATTTGTGAAATTTGGCCCTCTGGCCCAAGGACTAGTACTGGTCATCAAATATACCATCTGTCAATTAGTTTTAAAGGTGCACTATGCAGAAATAATTTCCTGGTTGCTAAAATTTGAATAGTTTGCCTAATTTCACTTTATGTGACTAAACAAGAAAGTATAGTGAGTCATTGTACCATCTAAACCATTGTGAAACATATATATACTGTATATACATTTTTGGGGGTTGTTATTTTACCCCCTTTTTCGATCTTGTCTCATCGCTGCAACTCCTCAACAGGCTCGGGAGAGGCAAAGCCAGATGCACCAATGTGTCAGAGGAAACACTGTTCAACTGACTACTGAGGTCAGCCTGGAGGTGCCTGACCCACCACAAGGAGTCACTAGAGCGCGATGACCCAATTAAAGCCCTCCCTGCCAAACCCGGACGACGCTGGGCCCTATGGGACTCCCGATCATGGCCGGTTGTGATACAGCCCGGGATCAAACCCGGGTCTGTAGTGATGCCTCTATCACTGCGATGCAATGCCTTAGAAAGCTGCGCCACTCGGGAGGCCATGAAATATGAGCAAAAATATTGTATTTTCAGCTGTTTGAAGCTGGTGTACAAAATCGGAAGTAATAGACCGGAAAGCATAGAAATAGAGCACATAGAAAAGATCTACCGCTTCTTAGACTTGCTTTCAATGAGAATGACAGATCTATAACACACATTTCTGTGTGAATTTGGTTGGATCGGCCAAAAAGTTACTTATTGCAACTTTAAAGAACATCAGTATTTATTAGTCTTTTAAGTAATATAAGCTTATGTACAGTATATTTCATTTTAGCTAAAAAAATCCCTGGAGGTTGAAGATAGTGTATTAACATCATCTGTAGGCAATATGTGTAGTCAATACTGTTTTGTTAAGAGATTAAACAAATTTGAGGGCGAGAAGTACAAGTGTGCTATTGTCCGTTCATGTATCGCCAAGTGCGCACACATATTAGAGGTTTACAGTGCATTCGGGAAAGTATTCGGACCCCTTGACTTTTTCCACATTTTGTTACGTTACAGCCTTATTATAAAATCAATCTAAAATCAATATCCCATAATYACAAGGCGAAAACATGTTTTTAGATATTTTTGTAAATGTATTACAAATAAAACTGAAATATTACATTGACATAAGTATTCAGACCCAGTACTTTGTTGAAACACCTTTGGCAGTGATTACAGCCTTGAGTCTTCTTGGGTATGATGCTTCAATCTTGTCACACCTGTATTTGGGTAGTTTCTCCCATTCTTCTCTGCAGATCATCTCAAACTCTGTCAGGTTGGATGAGGCGCGTCGCTGCACAGCTATTTTCAGGTCTCTCCAGAGATGTTRGGTCGGGTACAAGTCCGGGCTCTGGCTGGGCCACTCAAGGACATTCAGAGAGTTGTCCCAAAGCCACTTCTGCATTGTCTTGGCTGTGTGCTTAGGGTCGTTGTCCTGTTGAAAGGTGAACCTTCGCCCCAGTCTGAGGTCCTGAGTGCTCTGGAGCAGGATTTCATCAAGGATCTCTCTGTACTTTGCTCCGTTCATCTTTCCATCAATCCTGACTAGTCTCCCAGTCCCTGCCGCTGAAACACTTCCCCACAGCATGATGCTGCCACCACCATGCTTCACCGTAGGGACGGTGCCATATTTCCTCCAGACGTGATGCTTGGTATTCAGGCCAAAGAGTTCAATCTTGGTTTCATCAGACCGGAGAATCATGTTTTTCATGGTCTGAGAGTCCTTTAGGTGCCTTTTGGCAAACTCCAAGCGGGCTGTCATGTGCCTTACTGAGGAGTGGCTTCCGTCTGGCCCCTCTATCATAAAGGCCTGATTGGTGGAGTGCTGCAGAAATGGTTGTCCTTCTGGAAGGTTCTCTGACAGAGCTCCAGAGTTCATTGGGTTTTTGGTCACCTTCCTGACCAAGGTCCTTCTCCCCCGATTGCTCAGTTTGGCCAGGCGGCCAGCTCTAGGAAGAGTCTTGGTGGTTCCAAACMTCTTCCATTTAAGAATGATGGAGGCCACTGTGTTCTTGGGGACCTTCAATGCTGCAGGCATTTTTTGGTAACCTTTCCCAGATCTGTGCCTCGACATAATCCTGTTTTCACTTTGTCATTATGGGGTATTGTGTGTAGATTGATGAGGATTGCATTTTTTTAATCATCTTTAGAATAAGGCTGTAACGTAACAAAATGTGGAAAAAGTGAAGGCGTCTGAATATTTTCCAAATGCACTGTATGTATCTCTGATTAATCAAGCATATGTTCCGGTGTGTATGGACATGACATACAGGGGTGTGTCCTCATAGATGCCAAGGGAAGCCAGGCTTCCCCAAAAAATTTACCACGAAAAAAAGAAAAAACATGGAATTATTTGTCTTTCTGTGTTTCATAAATTTCCTTCAATTCACAAGAGGCTGAATGTATCTCACTGGAGAAAGCATCCGAGCAAGCGAAACAGCGCCCCTCTGTCTCTGTATGTGTAGGCCATCTATCTGATGCTGTTTGGTTCAAAAGAGTATGACATTTTTGCCACCGTAGCATTGAGTGCAAGGGAAGCCAGCAAGCATTTGGGCTCACTTGATTTAAAAAAAGTAGAAAATAATAGCCAATCAGCATTGAGCTAAACTGAGTGAGCTCAACTATGAATGGCCCAGGTGCACCAAAAACAAGTGTCAAAGGAAGCCAGTTTTGACTTGGCGTCACTCCTATCAAATTGCATGTCATTGACAGAAACAACTTGAATTGTTGCATCTCGTTGTGTTGTTGTTGTTGTCCTCTAAAATTGTCCCTTTCCTAAATTATCCATGGATGGAGATAGGGATTTGGACATCTGGTTTTACTTAATTCTCCGTACTGGCCAATGATAATATCTCAGATTCTGATCTAACCATAAATGTATACATTGTGCCCCTGACCTGAGAGGATGGAAGTTCAATATGTAYCTAGATGTAAAAGGCTAATGTTAACTAGCTAGTGTTGCCCATGAATGGAAGTTCGGCTAGCGAGCAAGCATTTTAGCCAGGTAGCCTAGGGCAACAAAACATAAAAGTGTGTACTGTATGACAGAGTGATATACCATGTCATCAACATGAAAGAGAGGAGGATGGCATTGGCATGAGTCAACATGTTTTTCTACTTCCGCAAACGTGCACGCACATACACACACACAGAAATCAGAACCATGGACAGCCACACCATATTTAGCTTACATTGATTGGACTAAATTGTTTTTGGTATGTTTTAGTTGTCACTGTATTAGACTAAGCAGAGGTGATTTGATGATGTTGAAATGTTGAAGTTGAATGGCGCTGGAATAGTGGAGGCAGCTCCTGGTTTTTTTGCAACTTGCAGTAACTCTCTGTGGTTCTAAATCAATAGTTGTTTAGTGGTCCGAAAACGTCAGAAACATGAACTTACTTGACCATGCTATAGGTCATGTAACTGTTTGTTACATGTAATATGCTTTGTGGACTTCACCAGACAGAGGTTGCTCTCCGGTTTTGTGATGAAACAAAGGTGTGGTTGAATTTATTCTTATTGTCTCGTCCTTAGGCCTATATATCACCGTGGCAAGGCATAGGAACTAACAGGTTATAGAGCAAACAACGCAATTATCACAATACATATGTTGTAATATGGCATTTTCTTCTGACTTCCCCAGTGATCTTAACCACGCATCAATGTTGTGTACAGCAGCATGCAGGCAGACTTCTGACTTCCCCAGTGATCTTAACCACGCATCAATGTTGTGTACAGCAGCATGCAGGCAGACTTCGACTTCCCCAGTGATCTTAACCACGCACTGCTCTGAGGACACAATCAATGTTGTGTACAGCAGCATGCAGGCAGACTTCTGCTTCCCATGATCTTAACCACGCATGCTCCTGAGACCATCAAGTTGTGTAAGCAGCAGCAGGCAGACTTCTGACTTCCCCAGTATCTTAACACCACTGCCCTGAGACACATCAATGTTGTACAGCAGCATGCAGGCAGACTTCTGACTTCCCAGTGATCTTAAACCACGCACTGCTTCCTGAGACACATCAATGTTGTGTACAGCAGCATGCAGGCAGACTTGTCTCAGGGCCTGTGTGCAGGGCCTGTATGCTCTAGTTGTGAGGGCTCAGGTGTGTGTAATTACGGCCTGTAATAAGGCTTGGATATGGCCCACCCACCTACCCATGGGTCTCCTCTCTCTTCCCCTGCCTGCTCTGTTTTATGGCTATCCATCCCTGTATTATTTCACTCTCCTCTTACTTCATCAATCTCCGGTATACAATACAAAGAACGGTACTGTTTTCGCTGAATCTTTATTAATGTGTATACTGTGTTAACATGTCATATACGTTAGCCTATTGCATATACGATATACAGTAATTCATTCAAATGAATGGATCAATTCCTATTGCAATTGCATTCCATGTGTGTAATTACATTAGGGGCTCTTGGTACCCCCTGGGCCATCTAGGGAGCCCTATTCCTGGGCTAAGTACAGATGTAGGATCTTAATTTGAGCCAGTTTGCTACAGCAGGAAAATAATCCTTTAGCAACAGGAAATGTTAATTATTACTGTATGTGGATTATAATTCATGGATATTTTTTATAGGGGTTGATACAATTTTATGTTATTGCAAATCAAGTCTGGAATTGTAAAGAGGAAATTACAAACTTTGGAAGCATTATTAAACCTTGAATAGACGACAAGGTTGCATTTCCTGCTGGGCAGGAACATTTTCATCYACAAAAGAGTAATCAAATTAATATCCTACATCTGTAGGCAGTCATCCCCCCTCTCCCTTTCCAGCTGGAGATATCATGTTGCTAGGTCAACTTGTCCCTAGTATTGTTTGTGACTGCATCAAGAAGGAAAAGAAAGTAGCTAGTGCACATGCCGAATAGCTGGCACGTCTGACGCACGCACGCACGCACGCACGCACGCACGCACGCACGCACGCACGCACGCACGCACGCACACACACACACACACACACACACACACACACACACACGCACACACACACACATCTGACTCTAGCTGGCACGGCTGGCATCGGCCCCAATTTAATTATGGGCATGGGTGCCCAGGCATGACAGCTCATCTGTTAGCCAGGCAGGAGAACAAACACACCAAAACTGACACCAGCACACACACACTCTGCAAGGGGCACCTGGTATGCGATATGGGTCTAAGATAGAGAAGACAAATTAAAAACAGTGTGAGGAATTCACAAGCATGGCAAAAAAAACTACAAGAGTGTAAACAGGAACTTTTCCAGTGTAGCTGGTTGTTTTTGGTGACGCTTTATGGGTTCGTTGCAAGGTGGGTCTGCAGTGGATTCAGAGAGAGAGCGTGTGTCTGTGTGTGTCTGTGTGTGTGTCTGTGTGTGTGTCTGTGTGTGTGTCTGTGTGTGTGTCTGTGTGTGTCTGTGTGTGTGTCTGTGTGTGTGTCTGTGTGTGTCTGTGTGTGTCTGTGTGTGTGTCTGTGTGTAGGCAGTTGAGAGAGATTGTTTCCACATCTCATTCCCAGTGCAAATGACTGTGAGACAGCGTAGGTAGTCAGGTTGAACTTTGGCATGACTATTTTAATTAACTCCAGTAATATTCAAAGCTCATTTAGAAGTGGCTTTGAATGAATTAGAGGATAGGGTTCCACTGGTGATACTGATGTAACAGTTTCATTGAGACATCCTACCAGCTGCTCTATCATTATTATGGTACTTGTTTGAGATGATTTCGAACTAAAGGTCCTGCCTTCTCCACTTCTTCTACCAGGGATGGGCAGACAGACAGCTTCCAGTAGAAGGCTTGACAGACAGTCAGTCAGTCCGTCAGTCTATCCGTCAGTCAGTCAATAATGAAGTCAGTCCGTCAGCCAAACAGACAGTTAGTCAGACAGTCAGTGAGCCAGCTAGTCAGCCAGACAGAGATCCAGTCAGCCAGCCAGTCAGTCAGACTAGAGGTGAAGTGGTGGTCAGCGGTGGTATGCTCCTTGCGTTTGACATTGATCGACCCAGTCAGTCTGGCAGGAGCTGCTGCTAGTGTGTGCATGTGTGTGTGTGGGTCGCCCTCTGCTCCTCCTGCGGCTGTGCTGAGCAACCATCACATTATCATTTCAAAGAAGATGCCCAGAGAAGGTTGGCCCTTTGAACAAAATGCCCGGGCTCATACATCAAAGGAAGACATTGTGCTTTTAGAACACTATGATAGATGCCACTAAGCTCAGGAGAGGACAGAGAAAGTGCTGATGTCTGAAGTCTTGCACTTTTCAAAGCAATACCTTTCTGTTGTACTTTGACTCCTTCTCAAGGGTTTTTAAAACCGTGTACTTGTCTCCTTCTCCATCCTCTCATTTCCTCATTTCTACTGATTGGACTTAATAAGTGAAAACAATATGGAGGAAGTTGGCCCATCACTATGCTGGCTTTTAACCTGGTCAGTTTTTTCAGATCAGTGAAGGATATGAAGGAGAGGAAATGAGGAAAGGAGAGGACAGGGAAAGAGCCTATTTCACAGTGAGAAGGAGTGATAGAAGAAAAAGTCAACGGAGGAGAGCGAAACAAACAACTGCTCTAACAAGAAGACCACTGTTGGTAAATACTAATCTAAGTTCTTCTGGATGGCTGCTCAGCTCACTGTTACTAAATAAACATGATAACAAACTAAAGGGTCTGTGTGTGTCGCCTGGTTAATTCCTCATAGTAAAACGTTAAGCTGGATTATTTCATCAGCATATAACTGTACACACACACACACACACACACACACACACACACACACACACACACACACACACACACACACACACTATTTATAAATCAAATCGTACAGTTCTTTGGCGCCTCTTGACGGGAGCCAAGCAGGGATGCTCAAAGGCCTGAGCAAGTCAATACTGTCTGTTTTATTATGAAAGAACCATTTCTGGATAAGCGCTGCTAAAACATTTGATGCCATGAAGTGACTGTACTGCCAGTTGCTTGTCCTCCATGGCACTTGGTGGAATGGGGAAACTGGAAATCAATTTGTTCAGCATTTAGCACTACGGGAAAAGACTGAGCCATTATACATTCAATGTACATTATTAACATATAAGATAGCGATTTGTCATATTTATACATTGTGAAATCCGGGCAGTGCAGTCTACAGTATATCAACTTCTTAATACAGTGTTTTAC
>NC_036858.1:60514535-60515961 GCF_002910315.2 Salvelinus sp. IW2-2015
CTCTCTCTCTCTCTCTCTCTCTCACATATCTTCTCTTTGTCACAGATAGAACAGTAGTAACCCTTCCTGACTGTCACATCCACTGATCGCCTCAGCTTCCCTGTCTTTATAGGTCAGTGGATTCGCTCAATACTACAGTAGATCTGTGTAGGACACAGATAGGGGGATATGAAGCTGTTTAGTCTTCCTATAGGTTGTATGAGCTGGCACATCCTGGTTTGCCCTGGCAGTGGGGCAAGTTTAAGACCTGTGCCTCGTGCCAATCCACACACAGCTTAGTTTATTGGTCAGGTACCATGTACAACATTGCAACACATTAACACTACAGGGCTAAGTATGGCCTGGCACACCCTGGCATTGGGCTAACATGCAGGGTGGACCTGTGACCCGTCTAAGACCTGTGATCTTCACCAATACACACACCACTTATTGACAATGCAAAACAAATATAGCACCATCTTTATCACAGCTACACAGTAAATATCCATCTACACGGTACATTATGGCCTGGCATGGGCCTGGCATGGGCCTGGCATGGGCCTGGCATGGGCCTGGCATGTACTGTAGATACAATGCACCAGTCTAAGACCTGTGCCCTTCACCAACCAACACAACACTTTTTACATTTACTGTATATGTCAGGGACCCAGCAAAACACATATTGCAGCAGAGTTAGCTATATATCTAATTCCATCTGCTATCCCTGGAGAATAGCATGACATCTGGCCCTGGCATTGCTTGGTATGGTTGGCATCATGAGTTGGCGAGATGCAGAGTAGGATGTACAAGTCTAAGACCTGTGCTTTTCGCTAACCCACACACAGATGTATGTTTACTTATCAGGGACCACAAGAAACACATACTGCAACAAATTAGCTATTTAGCTACATAGCATATTTCCACAGTCCCTGGAGTTTATGGCCTGGCACGGTCTGGCATAGATTGGCATGGCCTGACATAAGACCTGTGCCCCTCGCCATCTTGCACATGGAGATTTTGTTAGTGTATTTGTCAGGGAACATGCACAACACACATTTGACGCCTGTAGTCCCTGGCATGCCAGAAGACTGACATGAGCTGGCACTGGGGGGTTATGCAGAGAGGATTTACCAGCCCCTCGCCAACCCACACACAGCGACAAGAATGGAGATTTGATTTGTTGATTTGTCAGGGACCATATACAAAAGATATTCAGCTACAATGTCATTTCCATGCAGTCCCTGGAGTATGCCTGGCATAGATTTGCACGGTTGGCATATGTTAGGGGTATGTAGAGAATGTAATACCTGTGCCCCTTGCCAACCCCAACAGTGACAGGAATGGTGATGCACTCATTATCTCATGATTTACTTATTTACTTATCTCTGTCTGTCTGTCTGTCTGTCTGTCTGTCTGTCTGTCTGTCTGTCTGTCTGTCTGTCTGTCT
>NC_036858.1:60516150-60521878 GCF_002910315.2 Salvelinus sp. IW2-2015
CCTCCTCTCTCTCTCTGTCTCTCTCTGGTCTCTCCCTCTCGCTCTCCCTCCTCTTGTCTCGATGTCTCTCTCCTCTCTCTCTCTCTCTCTCCTGCTCTTCTCTGTCTCTCTCTCCTCTCTCTCTCCTCTCTCTCTCTCTCTCTCTCTCTCCTCTCTCTCTCTCTCTCTCTCCGCTTTCTATTTCCTCCTCTCTCTCTTCTCTCTCTCCTTATTTTCATCCTCTCATCAATACTTGTCTATGTCTGCTCCACCCTCTCTCTCTCCCTCCCTATGTCTGATGCCACCATGCTACCTCCCTGAGCTGGTGATGGATGATGATAAAACAGATGAGTGAGAGATGGTGCGTGTGTGTCCTCCCTCAATAAACAGGAATGCTAATGTTTTTTAGTTCAAATACGTTTTTAGTCCCAATGAGCTGTTTCTGTTACTGCCTCCTAGCCTTTTTTCCATCAGGTCAGAGCAGAGAACTGATTATAAATTATAAACCACTCCATTTACATGTCTTTCCGTCTCTAAATCTATTAGCCTACTCCGTTACTGCAGCCCGGTATCAGTTTATATACGTCACATTTTGACGTTTCTCCAATCTGGGCCCCAACACACTATCAAAACAGACACACAGGATGACAGGCAGGCAGGTATGCAGGCAGGGAAACACTCACTCACTCACACACACAGACACACTCACACAGACACACACACACACACAAACACACTAACATAAGTTCAACATGCCACACAAGCATGAGGAAATTACTTGAGGAAATGGATGAACCATTCGCCCCACAGGTACTTTGCATTAAGACTCCTATTCTTCATTTAAATGGGGTCATCTGATCTCGATCACGTTTCCCTTCTACAGAGCTAATGGTCTAACCAACTGGCACTGCCGCGGCTTTGATAGTGTGCCGACACATGCGCACACACATACAAAACAATCTCATTGCTGGACATAAGACTAGTCTGCAGACACCAGAGTTGGCAACACACCTCTTATCATGTAAGTGTTTCATTAAAGTTCTGTTTGCTTTGCAAGTCCCACTAGCTAAACTATAACATGATGAGTGTTACCTAGTCTGGGAGATATGTATAGGCTACTCACACTGTCTCTATGTGAAATAATCAGTCAAATGGAAATAGGAGTGCCAAGAGGAGTTCTCTATATTGAACATTCTTTCCATAAAAAGGAAATATGAAATATCCCTGATGATCTTCGTTTCCACATAAAGATTGACACAATAATAGACATGATGATAGATTTACACACTCCTACACCAGAGGAGAATAAAGAACATCTGGCCCCAAAGTACCATTCCAGATGTTTCTGTGTCAGTCTGACATCAAACAGAGGAGTTTAAAACAGAGGTGCCTTTTGACAGAACTCTACTCTGGACATAACTGGAATGACGATCTGACGGGCTTCTTGGTGAAGTGCGTCAAATATGGGTGTGTGTGTGTGTCTGTTAGTAAGGGGGCCATATTCTAAAATAGACCATTGCTGTGCAACAAATGTGAACACCTAGAGTTTACTAAACGGCATTGGCACTTGGATTGGAACCGGTGCTGTGGTCAGATGACATGAAAACAGAGCTCTTTGGCCACGCACAACCAGCGGTGGCTTTGGCGTCGAAAAMAACTCCATACCTACTGTAAAATATGGTGGTGGATCTTTGATGTTATGGGGCTGTTTTGCTTGCACTGGTCATGAGGCTCTTGTTAAGGTCAATGGCATCATCAACTTTACCAAGTACCAGGACATTTTAGCCCAAAACCTGGTTGTCTCTGCCAGGATGCTGAAACTTGCAGCAAGACAATAACCCCAAGCACACATCAAAATGTACAAATACATTTTTAATTGACCACAAAATCAACATTTTGCAATGGCCATCTCAGTCTCCTGACCTGAAACCCATTGAAAGCCTGTGGTTTGCAGTCCATAGGCGCAGACGAAGGATATCAAGGATCTGGAAAGATGTGTGTTCTCCAATCATTTCAACCCATATCTTTTTTAGATTTGTTTTATTACTTGTTTAAACCAAATCTATTTCTCTGAGCAATTGTATTAGTATGCTGGCTTAAGAGGGTGTGAACGATGCTGAATGGGTGTAGACAAAAAAGAGCTCTCCAGTAGGTACCAAAACATTCGAGGGCAATTTTTTTCAAAAGTTAGGTTAGTTTATTCTTCAAGTTTATTCTTCAAAGAATAATTACTTTCCCATTGTTCCTCAACTGTAGTGTATGATGTACCATTTTGAGTCTCTACTCTTATCCAATGCAACAACAAAAAAACATTTCAAATTTTGCTACATAAGACCGAATCGAGATGGTGGGTAACATATATTTATTTTCTGTGAACAATCAATAATCCGCTTGGGCTAGCTGACCCACGGGAGTCAAGACAGAGCCGTCACTGCACCTAAGGTAAGGTTACTGCCTCCTGAGCACAAACGCAAAATTCTCATATAGATGCAGATTTTAAATCAGGTTACAGAGCAGTTAACTAGGCCTACGACCCTTAGACTTAGCAAGTGCAACAATATTAGCAGGCTAGATAATCGGTCTTGTAATAGGAAATGGGATGACATTTGGGACAAWTAAACGGTCTGAATGTACAATAAAAAGCCTCAAGGATCAGTATCTGTGCAATAACTGGAATTAGAGGCTCTTATCAAATCAGATCCGCTTGTTTTGGCGGTGTCAAAGGGGGAACGGCTARACAGCTGTCAAATCCACAATCGGCTCCTGGCATTATACTTAAAGCGGACATTACCATTGGCTGCATGAAGTCGCATTAACAGAAATCCCATACAGCCTTGTTTCCAAGTTTGAATACTGGAATGTGAGAGGTAATCTACACCTCCATTAAGATGATAGAAATCCTTATTATTTAGTTGAATGATTTTTCAATTTGATTGTTATTATTTCTATATACACTTTCTAGTTCTGAACTTCTAACGCCATTGGGATGGGTGTGGCTTTGTGATAATGATTGCAAGTGCAGCTGCTCACTGATTGGGCAGTTCTACCTCTGACACGGCCAAACATCCGCTATGCGGGTCTCTGCAATCGCCGGTTAACGCTTGATCTGATTCAATCTCTAAATGTGAGATTCAGGTTCAGAGCATAACCAGCACTTCTCTCTATCATAGCATTTCATAGAAAGAAATGGAGAGAGATGCCAATTCAGAGTATAATACCAGCCCTGCAAGGCCTTTCTGTAGGAACAGAGTCGTATTACTTACTACAAGTGCATGTAGAGGAAGAAAGATATGGAGAGGAAGAGAGATGGAGAGAGGAAGAGAGATGGAACAGGGGGATGCTGTATTTTCAATGTGGCAGCGACGGTACATTAGCCCAAGGTGCTGAGGTGTCGTTTATGTCCTACATGATGGACGGCCATATAGTAGCAGCACCATATAACTGTGTTTCCGTGTTTCCGTGTGTGTGTGTGTGTTTCCGTGTGTGTGTGTGTGTGGGTGTGGTGTGTGTGTGTGTGTGTGTGTGGTGTGTGTGGTGTGTGTGTGTGTGTGTGTGTGTGTGTGTGTGTGTTGGTGTGTGTGCGTGCGTGCGTGCCGTGCGTGCGGTGTGTGTGTGTGGTAGTTAGAAGCTAGCCGACAATGGCAGGCAGGCAGTTTTCAGGAGGAAAGCTACGGAGACCCGGAGGGAGAGGGTAAATGTGTTAGAATGCGTGGGCAGACATAGTTGTTATAAAGTGAGAACCTGGACTGAGACAAGACATATTGATCGCGAGTTTCCTGGCTATGGGGATTAGTCGCTGAGACTGGGGACTGAGACGACTGTCGATCTCCAGAGTTCTGCATGGGATGGTCGCTGAGAAACTGGACTGAGACAGACCTAACTCGCATCCAGAGTCCTTGCCATGGGAATAGTGCTGAGAAACTGGACTGAGACAGACCGCTATCGATCCCAGCGTTCGCTGAATGGGATACGTAGCTGAGAAGCTGGGACTGGAGACAGACCTATCGATCCCAGAGTTCCTGCATGGGATAGTCGCTGAGAAACTGGACTGAGACAGACCTATTGATCCCAGAGTTCCTGCATGGGATAGTCGCTGAGAATCTGGAGGGGTGGAGAAACACAGTTCACATATACAGTACACACACACGTACACTAGTTATCTATCTCTCTGCCTTCCATCCCCCAGTGGTTAGCCAGAGTCCTAGCGACATGTCCCTAATGCGACAACAGTGCTACTGAGGCCACAGTAATTAAAACGTCTCTTTCTGTCTGCATTAACAAAACCAAAGAGGTTTGGAACAACACACTGTATTAAAGGCTTGATGTACGAGTAGGTCTCGCTACGTGACTAGCTACCGCTGGGGGATAAAAGAGAGGAGTTTTTATTCCTGTTGGTAACTATAAAAAACAAGGAGGACATCGTCTGCATCCCATATGGCACCCTAGTCCCTATATAGAGCCAATAGGGCCCTGGTCAAAAGTATTGCACTATATAGGGAATAGGGTGCCATTTGGGACACAGACGTTGACTATATCCAAAGTAATGCGTACTGGGTACTAATTAATGTTCTTGATAAATACACACCGTTAAGGACATGTCTAGGGACTCATTAGAGGAATGGAGGGAAAGTCGCTAGTCGCTCAGCGACATCACAGGGGGACAGAGGTAAAGCGGAGGAGTACACACTCCGTCATGTGAGCCACGGCCCATGGATTAGCCTGGCCCAGGGCTTATAGAAATCTTTAGTGAGAGGATCCACAGAGAGAGAGAGAGAGAACCACAGGCTAACTTAATACCCTGAGATCTATAAGTAGAATCCCTGTTGATACATCAGTGGTGAAATAATTACATGTCACTTATCTTTACTTGGCAAATGAACASTTAAAACAGCAGGGGAGAAGAGGAGAGGAGAAGAGAAGAGGACAGGACCGGAGAAGAACAGAGGAGTGGGGAGCAGAAGAGAGGAGAGGAGGGGAGAAGAGAGGAGAGAAGAGCGGAGATGAGAGAAGAGGAGAGGAAAGGAGATAAGATTAGAGTTAGGTTGTAGGATAACAATAGGATGGTGAGGGACAGGGCCGTTCGTTGAGACACCTCCAGCCGTAAGCCTCTCAGCCTCCAGTCTGTCTGTCGCCTCCTGTCCACCCACCCCCTAACCAAATCCATGTGGACACTCTCACGCAGGCTTCAGCGCTTCCAAGTCACACCAAAGTGGGTCAACACTGGTCCAATAAGGAGAAATGGGAAAAAGACAGGATTTCCCCCCTACATCAACACACTCACGCAAATCAACTGAGGAACATAAACATATCGTTTTGCACAGATCGTGTAAAAAGCATCCTTAATGGAGATTCTCCATTCAAATATCACTTTAGTCCAGGACATAATCTGTCGACGGAACTGGATGTCTTCTCTTCAACCATTACAACTAATAKCAACCTCATGACCCAAACGGGATCATTTAATATAATATATGCCATTTAGCTGACGCTTTTATCCAAAGCAACTTACAGTCATGAGTGCATACATTTGACGTACGGGTGGTTCCAGGAATCGAGCGCATTATACTGCCGTTGTAAGAGCCATGCACGAAGAACGGAGATGAGATAGATGACAGAGTGTTTTGAAATTAAGAAATGAAGGATGAAGAGGGAGAAATAAACCTCCCTTGACATTCTGACCTCTAGCAGCTTCATGCTCTCCTTTATTAGCATTCTCTCTTCCTCTTCCCTGACCTTTTCAAATCCCCCT
>NC_036858.1:60522703-60541571 GCF_002910315.2 Salvelinus sp. IW2-2015
ACACACACACACACACACACACACACACACACACACACATCTACACCTCTACCAGTGCTAGGTACATAACCCTTACTCAAAATTGGAGTGCATGCTCCTCTGCTACACACAGCACTTTCAAAAGGTTTTAGGCTCGATCAGTAAGAGGGATGTCTGAAACTAAAGTGTAGGGCTGAGTCACAAATGACACCCTGCCCTGTTTATAGCGCACTACCTTTGACCAGGGCCCATAGGGAATAGGGWGCCATATGTGACACAGCCTAGTAGTGGGGATGTTCTGATTGAGGAAACGGCTGCTGTTGAAGGGCCACTGAAAGTTTAATTAGGCTATGATAGCTCTGCTCTGGGTATGAAGCAAGGCCAGAGGCTATAATAGCTCTGTTCTGGATATCCCATATAAAAAATGGCATATTATACTATGGTCAAATACTGGAGTATTACTATATTAATATACTCTAGTATTCACTGTAGTATTTTTGCGAACTTTACTCTAGTATTCAATGTAGTGTTTTTGCAGACTTTACTCTATTCTTCAATGTATTGTTTTTGCAGACTTTACTCTATTCTTCAATGTAGTGTTTTTGCGGACTGAAGTCTGTAATACTGTAGTATTTACTGGAGTATACTGTAGTATTTACAGTTAACTATAGTSTAAATACTGTAGTGAAAGAAAACCGTAGTATATACTATAGTAATCAATGTAGTGTTTTTGCAGACTGTAGTATACTGTAGTATTTTCAGTAGTGTTTCTGCGGAGTGTAATATACTATAGTATTTTTGCAGAAATGGCTGTAGTATTTACTATAGTGTTTTTGGTTTATTTTGGGGGGGGGAGATAGAAATGCAGGCCTTCTCCTTCAGGAAATCTTTGCTATAACCTGTAGGTAGGTCTGGGTTCTGAATGGAGAGTCCAGCACTTCTGCTCTTGTCATTAACCTGTAGGGAACACATTATATGGTCTGTACTTGGCATGTAGATTTCTCTCTTACGGGTGGCACAAATTGGMATATGGGGGAGGGGAATGGGCAGGGTATATGCAAATTAAATACTGAAGTATTTACTATATTTCAAAAAGTGTAGTGTTTTTGTGGACTGTAGCGTTTTTGCGGACATTACTGTAGTATTTACAATAGCATTCTTCAGTATACTACAACATTCTATAGTAAGTACTACACATGATCGAGGTACACTACAGTGTGTAATATAGTATTCTACAGTATACTACAGTTTACTGTAGAATTCTATAATAAGTACTATAGTATTCTATAGTAAACTGTAGTATTTTTTCATGTGGGATGGAGAAAGGCCAGAGGCTGTGTTATCAGCGGTATAAAAGGTTAAACCCTCTTTCCACTGGAGAAGCGGATCACTACAGGGGCTTGCTGCACTGTGGCTGACCCTGTGTTTCTCCAGAAATTGTTCTGTGATGACCAATAAATTACTAGTCTATTACTTTCTACTCTCGCACTCTGGGGGTGCACTGTTCCTCCTGAAAGACACAGCCACCATCACAGTGACATTGGTGAAACGTGGTTGGTATTAGCTACATCCCAGTTTTCAAAGTGTGCACTTGGGGAGTGTGCAAGTGCACACTTTTGGGCGAAGGGGACACACCGTTGAAAAACACTAAGAGAGACCCCTGAGGGTTGGAGGGCGCTGCCCTCAAAATGTCACACAGTTCAGCACACCAGCGTGTGGCATGTTGAACTTATGTCAGTGTCTTTATCATTCAGCTGAACTGCGAGGAAACAACTTGAGGGAATGGATGAACCATTCGGCCCACTACGCCCCACGGGTACTTTGCATTAAGACTCCTATTCTTCATTTAAATGGGGTCATCTGATCTCGATCACACAGAGTTAATGGTCTTACCAACTGGCTCTGCCATAGCTTGACAGGCTGCTGACGCACGGACACGCATGCACACACACACACACTGACACACACATCTCTATGGCTCTGACAGAGTGCTGACAGTAGAGTTACTCTCCAGGTTGGAGATGTCACAGGGCACTGAACTGTTATGAGGAACAAGGGTTAAGCTAGAGGGTTCTAGACAGGTGGAGGAACCCCACTTCCTCTGCTCCTCTCTTACCCTGCTTTACAGGGTTATAACTAGACCAGACTGTATAATGGTTGTGTAATGGTTTAGAGGTGTGTGATGATGGTGGGCAGGAGATGACACAGGGATGAGAGGAACAGATTTGACAGGAGGAATAAGGAGGAACAGCCCCTCACTCCCGTCACAGTTGAAGTCCTGTGTGATAGTTGTATAATGGTTGTATGATGGAGTGGAGATAACACATGGTGCTAGGTTACGAGAGCGGAAAGGAGAGGAACTGAGCTGACATAAGGGAACCAGGAAGTAATGGAAGGATGGAAAGGAGCTGCCGCCGCTCTGACTTTGACTCATAAAGCAGTCSTCCTGCAAACTCCTCATCCCAATAGAAGGACAAATCATCCCTAACACGCCACCACTCAACTTCCTGTAAGGGCTGGATGATGAGAGGAGAAGGGTTTCACCCTGGTGTGTGTGATGACCACGGGATCCACCTGTCTGCTATCACTTCCCACTGAGAGTGACGTAGGCCTTAACAAAAGATGTCTGAATCTATATCCGTGCTGAAAATTACTGATTATCTACAGAGAGTGTGTATACCAGAGGATGCTGGTGGCAGGAGCTATTGGAGTACTGTCTCATTGTAATGGCTGGAATGGAGTAAATGGAATGGAGTCAAACATCCATTCCAGCCCGTCATCCTATAGCTCCTCCCACAAACCTCCTCTGGTATACACACTGCAGATGGTCAGTATTTTTCACGACGGATGTAGATTCAGACATCTGTGGCTCTATTTTAACAAACTATATATTATGTAGGAATATATACTATCTTTGGCCTGCAATGCTTCTGCAAATGTACAGTATACCGTTTAGTATAATATGTATCTTTCCAGTTTGGTACAGTACCTTGGGCAAACCAAGCTGTACAGCACACAGGAAAGATTACTTTGGTACCGTTTCTATTTTTCCTTTTTATTTTATTTATTTAACCTTTATTTAACTACGCAAGTCAGGTTCACCAACTACTTCTCAGACAGAGTTCAGTGTGTCAAATCGGAGGGCCTGTTGTCCGGACCTTTGGCAGTCTCTATGGGGGTGCCACAGGGTTCAATTCTCGGGCCGACTCTTTTCTCTGTATACATCAATGATGTCGCTCCTGCTGCTGGTGATTCTCTGATCCACCTCTACGCAGACGACACCATTCTGTATACTTCTGTCCCTTCTTTGGATACACTGTGTTATCTAACCTCCAGACGAGCTTCAATGCCATACAACTCTCCTTCTGTGGCCTCCAACTGCTCTTAAATGCAAGTAAAACTAAATGCATGCTCTTCAACCGATCGCTGCCTGCACCTGCCGCCCGTCCAGCATCACTACTCTGGACTGTTCTGACTTAGAATATGTGGTATCCTTCACTCATGCTGCCAAACATACCCTCGTAAAACTGACTATCCTACCYATCCTTGACTTCGGTGATGTCATTTATAAAATAGCCTTTAACACTACTCAGCAAATTGGATGCAGTCTATCACAGTGCCATCCGTTTTGTCACCAAAGCCCCATATACTACCCAACACTGCGACCTGTATGCTCTCGTTGGCTGGCCCTCGCTTCATATTCGTTGCCAAACCCACTGGCTCCAGGTCATCTATAAGTTGTTGCTAGGTAAAGCCCCAACTTATCTCAGCTCACTGGTCACCATAGCAGCACCCACCCGTAGCACGCYCTCCAGCAGGTATATTTCACTGGTCATCCCCAAAGCCAACTCCTCTTTGGCCACCTTTCCTTCCAGTTCTCTGCTGCCAATGACTGGAACGAATTGTAAAAATCCCTGAAGCTGGAGACTCATATCTCCCTCAATAACTTTAAGCATCAGCTGTTAGAGCAGCTCACAGATCACTGAACCTGTACATAGCCCATCCGTAAATAGCCCATCCCTGGCCTACCTGGTTAAATAATGTGAAATAAAAAATTAAATAAATAAACAGTACGCACACCGTCACTCCAACACACACACAAACACTCACTCCGTCATTTGCTAACACACATAATATACACAAACATTTATACTGACTACACATACACACTCACATACAATCACCAAATACCTTTAACTTTTTATTTAAAAAAAAATATTTCACCTTTATTCATCGGACCCAGCTTTGCCGGCTGAATTTAAATATCCACCACTTATTGTGTATAGGAGAGGTCGCAATTTACGCGATAAATTGGTTCATGCCAACTGCCAGCCYCAAAAGAAAATCAGCCAAGCTCTTTTACGCRCTCTACCAAATGGTAGCTATAAATGCAGAGGATGCGCACAGTGCAACAATATGATGAAGTGTGAATATTTCTGCCACACACACAGGAAAACGGTTCCAAATAAAATACATTATTACGTGTTCCACCACCCATGTTATTTACATTATTAAATGTCCATGTGGGCTCTGCTATGTCGGTAAAACCTCTCATCCTCTCAAACAGAGAATCAGTGAACATAAAAGTTAAATCAGGAGAAACGACAGGGATTATCCAGTCGCTGTACATTTCAATGACCTGAAGCATGACATTTCCACCTTTAGATTTTGTGGTTTAGAGAAAGTTAAGATATCAGACAGGGGAGGGGATATTAATAATACTCTGAGTAAAAGAGAATGTTTTTAGATTTTCACTCTCAAATCAAATCAAATCAAATTTTATTTGATCTCCAGACATTATTTCCTAAAGGACTTAATGACGAAATGCCTATGTATGTTATGTTGTGAATTTGAACATGAAATATGTGTCTATTGTAGGTTACGCTGACGTTTTTCGTAAGATGTACCCAATGACTAATGAAAACTTGCTATGTCCTCATTGAGGTTTTACAGACGTGTTCAATACGCCTTATTTATACACTTWTGTAATATTTATGAAATGCATATAGTTATATTTGGTAGCACTTTGTTTTTCCTTTGCCTCCAACCCCCTTCGATGTGTAGAACGGATGTGGGTGGGGTCAGGTCTACATAAGGGTGCAAATTTCAAAAAATCACAAAAGCTCTGACGAAGGCCGTGAGGCCGATACGTAAGCTTATTAAATATCGGTGATACTATCAAGAGCAGTGTGCGGTTTCCTTTTTCCTTCACCTTTATTTAACCAGGTAGACCAATTGAGAACAAGTTCTCATTTACAACTGCGACCTGGCCAAGATAAAGCAAAGCAGTGCGACAAAAACAACACAGAGCTACACATGGAGTAAACAAACATGCAGTCAATAACACAATAGAAAAAAATGTATATACAGTGAGTACAATTGGATGAACCATTTGCTGCTACTCTGTTTATCATATACCTATATATCTACCTCCATCACTCCAGTATCCCTGCACATTGTACTGGAACTGACCCGGTGTGTATGTGTGTGTGTGTCTGCACATTGTACTGGAACTGACCCGGTGTGTATGTGTGTGTGTGTGTGTGTGTGTCTGCACATTGTACTGGAACTGACCCGGTGTGTATGTGTGTGTGTGTGTGTGTGTCTGCACATTGTAACTGGAACTGGACCCGGTGTGTATGTGTGTGTGTGTGTGTGTCTGCACATTGTACTGGAACTGACCCGGTGTGTATGTGTGTGTGTGTGTGTGTGTCTGCACATTGTACTGGAACTGACGCGCCGGTGTGTATGTGTGTGTGTGTGTGTGGTGTGCTGCACATTGTACTGGAACTGACCCGGTGTGTATGTGTGTGTGTGTGTGTGTGTGTGTGTGTCTGCACATTGTACTGGAACTGACCCGGTGTGTATGTGTGTGTGTGTGTGTGTGTGTGTGTGTGTCTGCACCATTGTACTGGAACTGACCCGGTATTAACTATACATACTTCATCGTGTTCTTCTTATTTCTATATCTCATGTGTTTTTGTTCTACCTTGTTATTTTTAGTATTACATTGTTATTGATTATTGCATTGTTGAGTATAGAGCTTGCTAGAAAGGCAATGTACTTGTACACGTGACATTAGTATATTGTACAGACTTGATGTATGGACTGTGTGTGTGTGTGTGTGTTGTGTGTGTGTGTGGTGTGTGTGTGTGTGTGTGTGTGTGTGTGTGTGTGTGTGTGTGTGTTGTGTGTGTGTGTTGTGTGTGTGTGTGTGTGTGTCTGTGAGCAGTGAAAATTGAATTATTTCCAAAAAGCGATCTCCTATTGTGTTATCTCCCTTTGGAACTGTTTAGTTTTGTTTCTCATCCGGCAGATCTCTACACCAATCTATTGTTAATTCACACACTCACACACACTCGCGCCCCCGCGCACCGCGCGCACACACACACACGCATACGCACACACCACACACACACACACACACAACACACACACCACACACACACACCACACACACACACCACACACACACACAACACACACACACACACACACACACACACACACACACACACACACACACAACACACACACCACACACACACACACACACACACACACACACACTGGATGAGTGTATTGGATGAGTGTCATTCATATTCCATTCAACCAGCTCAATGTAACATCAGTAGGTTTAGGCTACTACATGATACTGGAATTTAGCGCACACATCAGAGTTTTTCTATAAGACTATTTATAGATTGAGTTCCACGACACATAGATATTGAATATGATTTCTCCACAGGCCTTAGCTAGTCAGTCTCCTGATAACTAATAACCCAAATATACTTTAGAACGGTGTTGCTGTCTCCTATTAGTGACACAGACAACACATACATGGACCTATAACAGCCTCCACTCTTCTGGGAAGGCATTCCACTAGATGTTGGAACATTYCTGAGGGGACTTGCTTCCATTCAGCCACAGGAGCATTAGTGAGATCGGGCACTGATGTTGGGCGACTAGGCCCGGTTCGCAGTCGGCGTTCTAATTCATCCAAAAGGTGTTCGATGGGGTTGAGGTCAGGGCTCTGTGCAGGCCACTCAAGTTCTTCCAAACCAATCTCAACAAACCATTTCTGTATGGACATCACTTTGAGCATGAGGGTATCGTCATGCTGAAACAGGAAAGGGCCTCCCCCAAACTGTTGCCACAAAGTTGGAAGCACAGAATCGTTTAGAATGTCATTGTATGCTGTAGCATTAAGATTTCCCTTCACTGGAACTAAGGGGCCTGAACCATGAAAAACAGCACAGATCAGATTCGTCCGTCGGACTGCCAGATGGTGAAGTGTGATTTATCACTCCAGAGAATGTTTTTACCCTGCTCCAGAGTGCAATGGTGGCGAGCTTAACACCACTCCAGCTGACGCTTGGCATTCCACATGGTGATCTTAAACTTGTGTGCGGCTGCACGGCGATGGAAACCCATTTCATGAAGCTCCCAACGAACAGTTCTTGTGCTGACGTTGCTTCCAGAGGCAGTTTGGAACTCGGTGGTGACCGAGTTCCAACTGAGGACAGACCATTTTTACACACTTTGCGCTTCTGTATTCAGCCGTCCCGTTCTGTGAGTTTGTGTGGCCTACCACTTCGCGGCTGAGCTGTTGTTGCTCCTAGATGTTTTCACCTCACAATAACAGCACTTACAGTTGTCCAGGCAAGCTCTAGCAGGACAGAAATGTGACGAACTGACTGGTTGGAAAGGTGGCATCCTATGACGGTGCCACGTTGAATGTCACTGAGCTCTTCAGTACGGGACATTCTAATGCCAATGTTTGTTTATGGAGATTGCATGGCTGTGTGCTCGATTTTATACACCTGTCTGCAATAGTCTGGTTGAAATAAATGTGTCCACATACTTTTGCCCATGTAGTGGCTACCTCAATTACCTCGTACCCCTGCACATCGACTCGATACTGGTACTCCCTGTATATAGCCATGTTAATTTACTTACCCAATCAGCTTACCCAGCTTACCCAATCACAACCTATGCTGTGTAGACAGGAAATGACCTTGGTCATAGGCAGGAAGTGACCCGGGTCACCACTTTATCGCACAGACAAGATGAAAAAAGAGAGTGATATAAAAGAAATGAGAGAAGATCAGAGTATGGCTGGGGAATGAGTAAGTATCTTCTATCTTGGTTTGTGTATTCACTTTATCAAGGTAAGGACAGAAGGAATCACTGACTGTCAGACCCTCCTTTGATTCAAATCATTCACATATTTCAATTGATTTACCTTTAATACTTCCGGCGCCGAAAAGAGATGGCCGCCTCGCTTCGCGTTCCTTGGAAAATATGCAGTATTTTGTTTTTTTATGTGTTATTTCTTACATCGGTACCCCAGGTAATCTTAGGTTTCATTACATACAGTCGGGAGGAACTACTGAATATACGATTAACGTCAACTCATCATCGTTCCTACCAGGAATATGACTTTCCCGAAACGGATCCAGTGTTTTGCCTTCCACCCAATACAATGGATCTGATCCCAGCCGGCGACCCTGTGCGACGCCGTAAAAGGGGAAAACGAGGCGGTCTCGTGGTCAGGCTTCGGAGACGGGCACATCGCGCTCCACTCCCTAGCATACTACTCGCCAATGTCCAGTCTCTTGACAATAAGGTTGATGAAATCCGAGCACGGGTAGCATTCCAGAGAGACATCAGGGATTGCAACGTGCTCTGCTTCACGGAAACATGGCTAACTCATGTTTCTTCATGCATCGCGCCGACAGAAACAAACATCTTTCTGGTAAGAAGAGGGGCGGGGGGGTATGCCTTATGATTAACGAGACGTGGTGTGATCATCATAACAACACACAGGAACTCAAGTCATTCTGTTCACCTGATCTAGAACTCCTCACAATCAAATGTCGACCGCATTATCTACCAAGGGAATTCTCTTCAATCATAATCACAGCCGTATATATTCCCCCCAAGCAGACACATCGATGGCCTGAACGAACTTTATCTGACTCTTTGTAAACTGGAAACCACACACCCTGAGGCTGCATTCATCGTAGCTGGGGATTTTAACAAGGCTAACTAAAAACAAAACTCCCTAAATTCATCAGCATATCGATTGTGCTACCAGGGCTGGAAAAACCCTAGATCATTGTTATACTAATTTCCGCGACGCATATAAGGCCCTCCCCCGCCCCCCTTTCGGAAAAGCTGACCACGACTCCATTTGTTGATTCCAGCCTACAAACAGAAACTAAAACAACAAGCTCCCGCGCTCAGGTCTGTTCAACGCTGGTCCGACCAATCTGAATCACACGCTTCAAGACTGCTTCGATCACGCGGATTGGAATATGTTCCGCTTCCCGCATTCGTCCAACAACAATATTGACGATATGCTGATTCGGTGAGCGAGTTCATTAGGGAGTGCATTGACGATGTCGTACCCACAGCAACGATTAAAACATTCCCAAACCAGAAACCGTGGATTGACGGCAGCATTCGCGTGAAACTGAAAGCGCGAACCACTGCTTTTAACCAGGGCAAGGTGACCGGAAGCATGACCGAATACAAACAGTGTAGATATTTCTCTCCGCAAGGCACAATCAGCTAAAGCACGTCCAGTACGCAGAGACAAAATCAACGAGTCATTCAACAGCTCAGACACAAGAGGTATGTGGCAGGGTCTACAGTCAATCACGGATTACAAAAAGAAAACCAGCCCCGTCGCGGACCAGGATGTCTTGCTCCAGACAGGCTAAACAACTTTTTTGCCCGCTTTGAGGACAATACAGTGCCACTGACACGGCCCCCCTACCAAAACCTGCGGGCTCTCCTTCACTGCAGCCGAGGTGAGTAAAACATTTAAACGTGTTAACCCTCGCAAGGCTGGCAGGCCCAGACGGCATTCCCACCGCGTCCTCAGAGCATGCGCAGACCAGCTGGCTGGTGTGTTTACGGACATATTCAATCAATCCTTATCCCAGTCTGCTGTTCCCACATGCTTCAAGAGGGCCACCATTGTTCCTGTTCCCAAGAAAGCTAAGGTAACTGAGCTAAACGACTACCGCCCCGTAGCACTCACTTCCGTCATCGTGAAGTGCTTTGAGAGACTAGTCAAGGACCATATCACCTCCACCCTACCGGACACCCTAGACCCACTCCAATTTGCTTACCGACCCAATAGGTCCACAGACGACGCAATCGCAACCACAACTGCACACTGCCCTAACCCATCTGGACAAGAGGAATACCCATGTGAGAATGCTGTTCATCGATTACAGCTCAGCATTTAACACCATAGTACCCTCCAAACTCGTCATCAAGCTCGAGACCCTGGGTCTCGACCCCGCCCTCGCCAACTGGGTCCTGGACTTCCTGACGGGCCGCCCCCAGGTGTGAGGGTAGGTAACAACATCTCCACCCCGCTGATCCTCAACACTGGGGCCCCACAAGGGTGCGTTCTGAGCCCTCTCCTGTACTCCCTGTTCACCCACGACTGCGTGGCCATGCACGCCTCCAACTCAATCATCAAGTTTGCGGATGACACTACAGTGGTAGGCTTGATTACCAACAACGACGAGACGGCCTACAGGAGGAGGGGAGGGCCCTCGGAGGTGGTGTCAGGAAAATAACCTCACACTCAACGTCAACAAAACAAAGGAGATGATTGTGGACTTCAGAAACAGCAGAGGGACACCCCCCTATCCACATCGACGGGTCAGTAGTGGGAGAAGGTGGAAAGTTTTAAGTTCCTCGGTGTACACATCACGGACAAACTGAATTGGTCCACCCACACAGACAGCGTTGTGAAGAAGGCGCAGCAGCGCCTCTTCAACCTCAGGAGGCTGAAGAAATTCGGCTTGTCACCCAAAAGCACTCACAAACTTTCACAGATGCACAATCGAGAGCATCCTGTCGGGCTGTATCACGCGCCTGTACGGCAACTGCTCCGCCCACAACCGTAAGGCTCTCCAGAGGGTAGTGAGGTCTGCAGAACGCACCACCGGGGGCAAACTACCTGCCCTCCAGGACACCTACACCACCCGATGTCACAGGAAGGCATAAAGATCATCAAGGACAACAACCACCCAAGCCACGCCTGTTCACCCCGCTATCATCCAGAAGCGAGGTCAGTACAGGTGCATCAAAGCAGGGACCGCAGAGACTGAAAAACAGCTTCTATCTCAAGGCCATCAGACTGTTAAACAGCCACCACTAACATTTAGCGGCCGCTGCCAACATACTGACTCAACTCCAGCACTTAAAAATGGGAATTGATGGAAATTATGTAAAAATGTACCACTAGCCACTTTAAACAATGCCACTTAATATAATGTTTACATACCCTACATTACCCATTCTCATATGTATATACTGTACTCTATATCATTCTACTGCATCTTGCGCATCCTTATGTAATACATGTACCACTAGCCACTTTTAAACTATGCCACTTTATGTTACATACCCTACAGTACTCATCTCATATGTATTATACCGCTACTCTATACCATCTACTGCATTCTTGCCATGCCGTTCTGTACCACCACTCATTCATATATCTTTATGTACATATTCTTTATCCCTTTACACTTGTGTGTGTGTATAAGGTAGTAGTTGTGGAATTGTTAGGTTAGATTACTTGTTGGTTATTACTGCATTGTCGGAACTAGAAGCACAAGCATTTCGCTACACTCGCATTAACATCTGCTAACCATGTGTATGTGACTAATAAAATTTGATTTGATTTGATTTGATGAGTTATAGTGGATCACGATGTGTGAGTGTGTGTGTGTTTCTACTTGACATATTTAGTATGATAAGCAGAAGTCCTTCTGTTAATAAGCTATCATCAGTTCTTTCAAATGTACAGTGAAAACAGTGAAAGCCCTGGAGGTAAAAAAAACCTACAACAAATTAGAATTTTGCAATTGAATAATATTTATAAGATATTAAAAACAGGGTGGTTCCAATTTAATAATATTTATAAGATATTATAAACAGGGTGGTTCGAGCCCTGAATGATGATTGGCTGACAGCTGTTGTATTTCAGACTGTATACCATGGGTAACCAGTTAATAATAGCAAAAAGGTACCTATAATTATTTATACATGTTGATCAGAATATAGTATGTCTCATATATGTTTCTTTGGTAGATATTTAAGCAATAAAGCCTGAGGGCTGTGGTATATGGCCAATATACCATGGCTGAGGGATGTATTCAGGCACTCCGTTTAGCCGTGGTATATTGGCCATATACCACASCCCCTTGGGCCTTATTGCTTAAATATCTACCAAAAAATAACATATATGAGACATACTATATGCTGATCAACATGGATAATAACAACTATTCATGATGGTGTGATTATGATTGTGTAATTCAAATATGCAAAACAGATACAGCCAATCCTCCCTCCTTGTTATGTATTATTCATGGGATGAATTTGATGTTRTTGCTGATTAATTTATTAATTATCATTAATTGTAAAGTTGTTGCTCACTTCATGTTGTTTTTGTTTCAAGTCAATATCTCCCTCCGGGCTCAACCTGTCTTTTGAAGACCTTGAAATAATCTATTAGACTTTCAAGGTTAGATGAAGACACATAAAATATGAAAAAAATGCAACATCTAACAAAGGTACTTAGCAGACAGAGAATATAGATGAATATACTGTATATATTTACATGTACGTATACAATGATTGTATATGAATTAGCAGTTGAATCAAACATTAATACATAAATACATATATACAGTGCAAGTTAAAAGTTTGGACACACCTTTTCTACATTGTAGAATAATAGTGAAGATATCAAAACTATGAAATAACAAATATCTAGTCATGTGGAAACCAAAAAAATCTATTGGAAAAAAACTATTTTAGATTTTAGATTCCTCCCTTTTGCCTTGATGACAGCTTTGCACACTCTTGGCATTCTCTCAACCAGCTTCATGAGGTAGTCACCTGGAATGCTTTTCCAACAGTCTTGAAGGAGTTCTGAGCACTGCTTTTTCTTCACTCTGCGGTCCACCTCATCCCAAAACATCTCAATTGGGTTGAGTTCGGGTGATTGTGGAGGCCAGGTCATCTAATGCAGCACTCCATCACTCTCCTTCTTGGTCAAATAGCCCTTACACATCCAGGAGGTGTGTTTTGGGGTAATTGTCCTGTTGAAAAACAAATGATAGTCCCACTAAGCGCGAACCCGTGAGATGGCGTATCGCTGCAGAATGCTGTGGTAGCCATGCTGGTTAAGTGTGCCTTGAATTCTAAATAATCACAGACAGTGTCACCAGCAAAGCACCCCCACACATCACACCTCCTCCTCAATGCTTCATGGTGGAACCACACATGTGGAGATCATTCGTTCACCTACTACTTGCTTCTCACAAAGACACGGCGGATTGAACCAAAAATCTCACATTTGGACTCATCAGACCAAAAGACAGATTTCCACCGGTCTAATGTCCATTGCTCATGTTTCTTGGCCAAAGCAAGTCTCTCTTCTTATTGGTGTCCTTTAGTTGTGGTTTCTTTGCAGCAATTTGACCATGAAGACCTGATTCACGCAGTCTCTCAACACTTGATGTTGAGATGTGTCTGTTACTTGAACTCTGTGAAGCATTTTTTGGGCTGCAATCTGAGGTGCAGTTAATTGCCGATTTCTGAGGCTGGTAATTCTAATTAACTTATCCTCTGCAGCAGAGGAAACTCTGGTCTTCCATTCCTGTGGCGGTCCTCATAGAAGCCAGTTTCATCATAGCGCTTGATGGTTTTTGCAACTGCCCTTGAAGAAACTTTTAAAGTTCTTGAAATTTTCCAGACTGACAGACCATGTCTTAAAGTAATGATCGACTGTAGTTTCTCTTTGCTTATTTGAGCTGTTCTTGCCATAATATGTACTTGGTCTTTTACCAAATAGGGCTATCTTCTATATACCACCCCTACCTTGTCCCAACACAACTGATTGAATCAAACGGATTAAGAAGGAAAGAAATTTCACAAATAAACTTTTAACATGGCACACCTGTTAATTGAAATGCATTCCAGGTGACTACCTCATGAAGCTGGTTGAGAAAATGRCAATAGTGTGCAAAGCTGTCAACAAGGCAAAGGGTGGCTACTTTGAAGAATCTGAAATATAAAAATTATTTTGATTTATTTAAAACTTTTTTGGTTACTACATGATTCCATATGTGTTATTTCATATTGTTGATGTCTTCAATATTATTCTACAATGTAGAAAATAGTAAAAATAAAGAAAAACTCTGGAATGAGTAGGTGTGTCCAAACTTTTGAATGGTACTGTATAATAAACAGAGTATCACCTGTGTGTATGTGGCGTCAATATGCGTGTGGGTGTCTGTTAGTGTCAGTGTAAATGTGTGAGTGTGCATAGAGCCAGTTCAAGAGAGTCAGTGCAAAAAATAAATAACTCCAGGGGTCAATAGTCCYGGTAGCTATTTGATTAACTGCAGTCTTATGACTTTGGGGTAGAAGCTGTTCAGGAGCCTTTTAGTCCCAGACGTGGCACTCCAGTATTGCTTGTCGTGCGGTAGCAGAGAGAACAGTCTATGACTTAGGTGGCTGGACAATTTTTAGGGCCTTGCTCTGACACCGCCTGGTACAGAGGTCCTGAATGGCAGGGAGTTCGGCTCCAGTGACGTACTGGGCCGTACGCACTAACCTCTGTAGCGCCATGCGGTCGGATGCCGAGGAGTTGCCATACCAAGTGGTGTTGCAGCCAGCCAAGATGTTCTCAATGGTGCAGCTGTATAACTTTTCAGGATCTGAGGGCCCATGCAAAATCTCTTCGTGCCCTATTAACGACTGTCTTTGTGTGTTTGGACCATAACAGTTCGTTGGTGATATGGACAACAAGGAACTTGAAACTCTCGACCCGCTCCACTASAGCCCAGTCGATTTTAATGGGGGCCTGTTCGGTCCGCATTTTCCTGTAGTCCACGATCAGCTCCTTTCTCTTGCTCACATRGAGGAAGAGGTTGTTGTCCTGGCACTACACTGCCAGTTCTCTGACCTCCTCACTAAAGGCTGTCTCATCGTTGTCAATGATCAGGCCTCCCACTGTTGTGTCATCAGCCAATTTAATGATGGTGTTGGAGTCGTGTTTGGCCACGAAGTCGTGAGTGAACAAGGAGTACAGGAGGGGACTAAGTACACACTCCTGAGGGGCCTAAATGTTGAGGATCAGCGTGGCAGATGTTTTGTTGGCTACCCTTTCCACCTGGGGGCGGCCCGTCAGGAAGTCCAGGATCCAGTTGCAGATGGAGGTGTTTAGTCCCAGGGTCCTTAGCTTATTAATGAGCTTCATGGACACTATGGTGTTGATCGCTGAGCTGTAGTCAATGAACAGCATTCTCACATAGATGTTCCTTTTGTCCAGGTGGGAAAGGGCAGTGTGGAGTGCGATTGAGATTGCGTCATCTGTGGTTCTGTTGGGTGGCAGTATGCGAATTGGAGTGGGTCTAGGGTATCCGGGAGGATGCTGTTGATGTGAGCCATGACCAGCCTTTCAAAGCACTTCATGGCTACCYACGTGAGTGCTATGGGGCGGTAATCATTTAGGCAGGTTAACTTTGCTTCCTTGGGCACAGGGACTATGGRGGTCTGTTTGAAACATATAGGTATTACAGACTCGGTCAGGGAGAGGTTGAAAATGTCAGTGAAGACATTTGCTAGTTGGTCCACGCATGCTATGAGTACACGTCCTGGTAATCCGTCTGGCCCTGGAGCTTTCTGAATGTTGACCTGTTTAAAGGTCTTACTCACATCGGCTACCGAGAGTGTTATCACACAGTCATCCAGAACAGCTGGTGCTCTCGTGCATGCTTTAGTGTTGCTTGCCTCGAAGGGAGCATAAAAGGCATTTAACTCGTCTGGTAGGCTCGCATCACTGGGCAGCTTGCGTCTGGGTTTCCCTTTGTAGTCCGTAATAGTTTTCAAGCCCTGCCACATCCGACGAGCGTCAGAGCCGGTGTAGTAGGATTCAATCTTAATCCTGTATTGACGCATTGCTTGTTTGATGGTTCGTCTGAGGGCATAGCGGGATTTCTTATAAGCGMCTAGATTAGTGTCCAGCTCCTTGAAAGCGGCAGCTCTAGCCTTTAGCTCGATGCGGATGTTACCTGTAATCCACGGCTTCTGGTTCTGGTTGGGATATGTACTGTGGGGACGATGTCGTCAATGCACTTATTGATGAAGCCAAGGGACTGAGGTGGAACACTCCTCAATACCATTGGATGAATCCCGGAACATATTCCAGTCTGTGCTAGCAAAACCGTCCTGTAGTGTAGCATCTGCGTCATCTGACCACTTCCGTATTGAGCGAGTCACTGGTACTTCCTGCTTTAGTATTTGCTTGTAAGCAGGAATCAGGAGGATATAATTATGGTCAGATTTGCCAAATGGAGGGCAGGGGAGAGCTTTGTATGCATCTCTGTGTGTGGAGTAAAGGTGGTCTCGAGTTTTTTTCCCCTCTGGTTGCACGTGACATGTTGGTAAAAATTTGGTAAAACTGATTTAAGTTTGCCTGCATTAAAGTCCCCGTCCACTAGGAGTGCCGCTACTGGATTAGCATTTTCTTGTTTGCTTATGGCCTTAAACAGCTGTGTTGAGAGAGGTCTTAGTACGACGCATCGCTTTTAGGTGGCAAATAGACGTCTACAAATAATATAGATAAGAACTCTCTTGGTAGATAGTGTAGTCTACAGCTTATCATAAGGTACTCTACCTCAGGCGAGCAATACCTCGAGACTTCTTTAATATTAGACATCGCAAAGTTCTTAATGCATCGTTGGTAGGATAATCGTAATCGTAGGTCATCAATTTGATTATCCAAGATTGCATGTTAGCCAGTAGAAGAGATGGCAGTGGGATTTACTCGCTTGCCTACGGATTCTCAGAAGGCAGTCCGACCTGCGCCCTCTTTTCCTCCATCCTTTCTTCACGCAAATGACGGGGATTTGGGCGTGTTCCGGGAAAGCAGTATATCCTTCTCGTCGGACTCGTTAAAGGAAATTCATGTACAGTGGGGAGAAAGTATTTGATACACTGCCGATTTTGCAGGTTTTCCTACTTACAAAGCATGTAGAGGTCTGTAATTTTTATCATAGGTACACTTCAACTGTGAGAAACGGAATCTAAAAACAAAAATCCAAAAAATCATATTGTATGATTTTTAAGTAATTAATTTGCATTTTATTGCATGACATAAGTATTTGATCACCTACCAACCAGTAAGAATTCCGGCTCTCCACAGACCTGTTAGTTTTTTCTTTAACAAGCCCTCCTGTTCTCCACTCATTACCTGTATTAACTGCACCTGTTTGAACTCGTTACCTGTATAAAAGACACCTGTCCACACACTCAATCAACAGACGCTAACCTCTCCACAATGGCCAAGACCAGAGAGCTGTGTAAGGACATCAGAGATAAATTGTAGACCTGCACAAGGCTGGGATGGGCTACAAGACAATAGGCAAGCAGCTTGGTGAGAAGGCAACAACTGTTGGCGCAATTATTAGAAAATGGAAGAAGTTCAAGATGACGGTCAATCACCCTCTGTCTGGGGCTCCATGCAAGATCTCACCTCATGGGGCATCATGATCATGAGGAAGGTGAGGGATCAGCCCAGAACTACACGGCAGGACCTGGTCAATGACCTGAAGAGAGCTGGGACCACAGTCTCAAAGAAAACCATTAGTAACACACTACGCCGTCATGGATTAAAATCCCGCAGCGCACGCAAGGTCCCCCTGCTCAAGCCAGCGCATGTCCAGGCCCGTCTGAAGTTTGCCAATGACCCATCTGGATGATCCAGAGGAGGAATGGCAGAAGGTCATGTGGTCTGATGAGACAAAAGAGAGCTTTTTGGTCTAAACTCCACTCGCCGTGTTTGGAGGAAGAAGAAGGATGAGTACAACCCCAAGAACACCATCCCAACCGTGAAGCATGGAGGTGGAAACATCATTCTTTGGGAATGCTTTTCTGCAAAGGGGACAGGACGACTGCACCGTATTGAGGGGAGGATGGATGGGGCCATGTATCGCGAGATCTTGGCCAACAACCTCATTCCCTCAGTAAGAGCATTGAAGATGGGTCGTGGCTGGGTCTTCCAGCATGACAACGCCCCGAAACACACAGCCAGGGCAACTAAGGAGTGGCTCCGTAAGAAGCATCTCAAGGTCCTGGAGTGGCCTAGCCAGTCTCCAGACCTGAACCCAATTGAACATCTTTGGAGGGAGCTGAAAGTCCGTATTGCCCAGCGACAGCCCCGAAACCTGAAGGATCTGGAGAAGGTCTGTATGGAGGAGTGGGCCAAAATCACTGCTGCAGTGTGTGCAAACCTGGTCAAGAACTACAGGAAACGTATGATCTCTGTAATTGCAAACAAAGGTTTCTGTACCAAATATTAAGTTCTGCTTTTCTGATGTATCAAATACTTATGTCATGCAATAAAATGCAAATTAATTACTTAAAAATCATACAATGTGATTTTCCTGATTTTTGTGGAGAGGTTAGCGTCTGTTTGATTGAGTGTGTGGACAGGTGTCTTTTATACAGGTAACGAGTTCAAACAGGTGCAGTTAATACAGGTAATGGTGGAGAACAGGAGGGCTTGTTAAAGAAAAACTAACAGGTCTGTGAGAGCCGGAATTCTTACTGGTTGGTAGGTGATCAAATACTTATGTCATGCAATAAAATGCAAATTAATTACTTAAAAATCATACAATGTGATTTTTTGGATTTTTGTTTTAGATTCTGTCTCTCACAGTTGAAATGTACCTATGATAAAAATTACAGACCTCTACATGCTTTGTAAGTAGGAAAACCTGCAAAATCGGCAGTGTATCAAATACTTGTTCTCCCCCACTGTATGTATGAATTATTAGAC
>NC_036858.1:60543976-60557834 GCF_002910315.2 Salvelinus sp. IW2-2015
GGTCTATCCAGACATGACAACGACCCGAAACACACAGCCAGGGCAACTAAGGAGTGGCTCCGTAAGAAGCATCTCAAGGTCCTGGAGTGGCCTAGCCAGTCTCCAGACCTGAACCCAATTGAACATCTTTGGAGGGAGCTGAAAGTCCGTATTGCCCAGCGACAGCCCCGAAACCTGAAGGATCTGGAGAAGGTCTGTATGGAGGAGTGGGCCAAAATCACTGCTGCAGTGTGTGCAAACCTGGTCAGAACTACAGGAAACGTATGATCTCTGTAATTGCAAACAAAGGTTTCTGTACCAAATATTAAGTTCTGCTTTTCTGATGTATCAAATACTTATTGTCATGCAATAAAATGCAAATTAATTACTTAAAAATCATACAATGTGATTTTCCTGATTTTTGTGAGAGGTTAGCGTCTGTTTGATTGAGTGTGTGGACAGGTGTCTTTTATACAGGTAACGAGTTCAAACAGGTGCAGTTAATACAGGTAATGAGTGGAGAACAGGAGGGCTTGTTAAAGAAAAACTAACAGGTCTGTGAGAGCCGGAATTCTTACTGGTTGGTAGGTGATCAAATACTTATGTCATGCAATAAAATGCAAATTAATTACTTAAAAATCATACAATGTGATTTTTTGGATTTTTGTTTTAGATTCTGTCTCTCACAGTTGAAATGTACCTATGATAAAAATTACAGACCTCTACATGCTTTGTAAGTAGGAAAACCTGCAAAATCGGCAGTGTATCAAATACTTGTTCTCCCCACTGTATGTATGAATTATTAGACACATTATTTGGGTCATATTTGATGTAATGCCATACACTAAGGAATAATAATTATTCCCATTCAGTAGTTATACAAGTAAATAAACAAACACAAATATGTGTATTCATATATACAATTTGTATGAATTGTGTGGAATGAATAAAATAGTTGAGATATATGCTAGAGGAGAACAATCATTCCTAGTTACACATAGCATTACTACTAAGCTGCTATCTAGAACATAAAAGGGTTGTTCGGCTGTCCCCACAGGAGAACCCTTGAAGAACCCTTTTTGGTTCCAGGTAGAACCTTTTTGAGTTCTATGTAGAACCCTTTCCATAGAGGATTCTACATGGAACCCAAAATAGTTCTACCTGGGACAAAAAAAGGTTTTTACCTGGAACCAAAAAGGTTTCAACCTGGAACTAAAAAGGGTTCTCCTATGGTGACAGCCGGAGAACTCTTTTGGAACCCTTTTTTCTAAGWGTYAAGATACTGGTCTCAAATGTCGGGAATGTTGGGAATGTTGGGAATTTTTATTCAAAATGTAATTCCATGGAACTGTAATTGGCAGCACAGATAACTGGTCTCAATCATCTACTGTATGAATATGAATGAATACAGCAACGCTGCCATTGGATATATAGATATTAAATCAACCAGCAAATCTATCTTTCAGCAGTACCCAATTAATGATACCAATTAGACATTGGATCAACATTTATGATCATGATAAGCTTTTTTGTAGTTTTTTTACGGAGGAAAAGTCATCTTAATTTTAATTAGCTGGTTTATAAAAGGGAATGAGATTAAGGAGAAAGTTGTTTAGATTGGCTCCCTACGGCACCGGTTAGAGTGTGTGTGTGTGAGTGTGCATGRGCGTGTGAGTTTTGTTGGAATAATACATCCTCCCACATGGAAGCCACTTAGCATCAACTCAACTTTGAGTGAATCCCTGTCTTTCCAGGGCCAGTATTACGGGGAGAAAAATACACAAACATGCACGCACGTGTCCTGGACAGTGTCTTGGACAGACCCATTGGGTTACGGCGTGTTAGAAACATCAGCGTCAGGTTACACTTACTGAACACTCCCACAGGTATTGTAGACGGGGAAATTATTGTGAAGTATCATGAAAAAAGAGAGGGAGGCGGAGGGGGAGAGAGAGATGGAGACAGACAGACAGAGAGAGAGAGAGAGAGAGAGACAGAGAGCGAAGGAAAAATAATGAATGTGAAGGTTCATGAAAACATGAATGGAAACCTCTACACCCTGAAACGCTGTTTGCATCCCAAATGGCACCCTATTTCCTTTATAATGCATTACTAATGACCAGGACCCATGCGATCTCTGGTCAAAAGTAGTGCACTATATAGGGAATAGGGTATAATTTGGGACACACACACTACTGCAGGAAGGCTTCAAGAATGGGGATTAGGGTTCAGCCTCCATCTGTGTGAGAGACAGCAGACAGGGCATTTAGCAGACTATTATAATCTGTTAAAAGGTAATAAAAACACCATCACTCTGTTAGACTGTTCCATTGTGAGCTCAGCCAGGCGTGTTTGTGTGTGTGTGTTGGCTTACATCAGGGGTGTCAAACTGATTCCACAGAGGGCCTAGTGTCTGCTGGTTTTTGGTTTTTCCTTTCAATTAAGACCTAGACAACCAGAAGAGGAGAGTTCCTTACTAATTAGCGACCTTAATTCATCAATCAAGTACAAGAGAGGATCGAAAACCCCCAGACACTCAGCCCTCTGCGGAATGAGTTTGACACCTGTGGCTTATAGTCTCCTGATCTAAGGTGAGTTCAACAAGGGTTCTGTTTGCCGCGAACATGTTACTTAGTAACAATTTCAGATTAACTAGTTGAATGAACATTCCAAAATTTGACAGTGAAGATGCAAATAGCTACTTTTTGTAAGGATTACTGTGGCRTTTTAGCAGCAATATTTGAGCTGGACATGACTTTGCTATTCCTACTATAGACAGCCTGCATGGCCACTATATTTGTAGCTGCAGTCTAGAACCGAAACAGACACTTTTGTTCGCCCAACACTACATTCTCAGACTGTTAGCCAACGTAGAAAAGGCAAGAGAACAAGCCCCAAACATCTGTGAAGGATGCTCACAGAGGGTCACTGTATTCAATAACAGCACACACCTACAGCTTACAGTATTTACGTCAATGATACCACAGGTGTTCTCTTTGCAGTGCCTCCCACTAGAACTGTTAAGTACCAGAGAGCAAGAGAGTCAGAGTGTGACTCACTGCCTGGTGTAGGAACAAGATCAAATCTCAAATCAGGCCTGGTGCTTTTTGATGTTCCTATCCTCTCCTTCAACACTCAGAGAAAAGCCACCAATAAGCTCCACAGCACATCAAAACCCCTGAACTTCAACCTTCAAAATTCACTACGGGAAACAAAAGTAAAACCCAGAGAGTGTCAGAGTGCCAATCTGCCATTTGGGATGCGTCTCTAGGCTCTGGGCTCTGTGCACCAGTTAGTCCCGGTAGCTTGACCTGAAGTGTCTTTTCCTTTCATCTGTTCTCAGAGAGAGAGGGGAGAGAGAGAGGAGAGGGGAGAGAGAGAGGAGAGAGAGAGGATAGAGAGAGATGAGAAGAGAGAGAGAGAGAGAGAGAGAGAACCACAGGCTAACTTAATACCCTGAGATCTATAAGTAGAATCCCTGTTGATACATCAGTAGTGAAATAATTACATGTCACTTATCTTTACTTGGCAAATGAACACTTAAAACAGCAGGGGAGAAGAGGAGAGGGGAAGTGCATCAGGGATCTCATTAAGGTACAGTCTCTCTCTATTTAAACCAAACTCAGTGTCCCCACTAGTGTTTGTCCATTGGCCCCCAGGTCTGGAAGCTTGAACCTGGGTTAGTGGTGGCAGAGAGCCACACGGATGCCCTGGGTGACTGGAGAGGATCCCAGTTGACAGATTAGTGATGGGGCCGGGGAACAATGGGCATGGGCTTGTAAGGACATTTACATCGGCGAGTGCAGGGGCATTGAAGAGTACAAGGGGGTAGAGGTGGTGGGTTGTTGGACAAGAGAGCAGGGACATGATCCTCCTAGGCCACAGTAATAATGTCCACAACCTCTTAAGAACACCACAATCTAGTATTTGTATTTATACTCTATATGTTAATAAACGCCTAACACGACACCATTTCATGGGATATCAGCCACATTTTGTGATGTTTCATTGGCAAAAAAAAAAGCTTTCTGATCGCAGTGCAAAATAAATATTCAATCAATTAAATCCACACCATCAGAATATGAATTGTTGATATTTAAGATAAAGGCAAATATAAATGTACCCTCAAGCTTAGACAGTACACATACAAAACCTCTCATAGTACTGACTAACGTTGAGAGGTGAGAGGAAATAAAACGTCTCATAGTCCCTGACTAATGGTGAGAGGAAATAAGAAAACGTCTCATAGTCCTGACTAATGGTGAGACGGAAATAAAACGTCTCATAGTCCTGACTAATGGTGAACAGGAAATAAAACGTCTCATAGTCCTGACTAATGGTGAGAGGAAATAAAACGTCTCATAGTCTGACTAAATGGTGGAGAGGAAATAAAACGTCTCATAGTCCCTGACTAATGGTGAGAGGAAATAAAACGTCTCATAGTCCTGACTAATGGTGAGAAGGAAATAAACGTCTCATAGTCCTGACTAATGGTGAGAGGAAATAAAACGTCTCATAGTCCTGACTATGGTGAGAGGAAATAAAACGTCTCATAGCCTGACTAATGGTGAGAGGAAAATAAAAACGTCTCCATAGTCCTGAACTAATGTGAGAGGAAATAACGTCTCATAGTCCTGACTAATGGTAGAGGAAATAAAACGTCTCATAGTCCTGACTAATGGTGAGAGGAAATAAAACGTCTCATAGTCTGACTAATGGTGAGAGGAATAAAACGTCTCATAGTCCTGACTAATGGTGAGAGGAAATAAAACGTCTCATAGTCCTGACTAATGTTGAGAGGAAATAAAACGTCTCATAGTCCCTGACTAATGATGAGAGGAAATAAACGTCTCATAGTCCTGACTAATGGTGAGAGGAAATAAAACGTCTCATAGTCTGACTAATGGTGAGAGGAAATAAAATGTCTCCTAGTCCTGACTAACATTGAACTTTTGTTGATGTTTTTCAACAAATCACATTGATTTAAGTTGCACGTATATTTTGGTTGTATATACTATATATTTTATCATAATGTTAACAGATTACTGTAACTTGAGTGAATCAGAAATCTAGCTAAATTAATTAATTTGTTTTGTGAATCACAATTTATCCTCTGTCTAACTATATTTCTGCTTAGATTATATCATTAAACTGTTTCTTATTTTACCAGCTCAAAAAGCCTTCCAATAACTGGTAAGTTACATATGGCAAGTCTGTGAATACGTGCAACTGTTCATGATCAAAATCCTTTAGCGGTTGCATTGCAAAATACATGAAATAGGGCTCTTTCTCAACGATAAAAAGCACTGGGTTAAATCACTGGGTTAAATCTACTGTCACCAGTTCATGAATTAGAAATAAAAACATGCAGACTACTGGGACCTAAGAGCTTTAACAACTCCTCAATGTTTAACTGCAAGACCGGGACAATAGCAGGCTTGAAAGTACTGGGAATAACCAGGATTGTAAAATAAGTGATYACACCGATATTAAAAAAAGAAGAGAGAGCGTCTTCCGTTGTGTTCCCACCTTTCTATCCACTTCCAATTCTTTCACTACTTGGCTATTATTATAAAATGGGTGGGTCGAGCCCTGAATGCTGATTGGCTGACAGCTATGGTATATTTAAGTGATAATGCCCYAGAAGACGGTGTTTGGAAAATATATTGGCACGGGTGTTGTTAGGCCCAGGAAGAAGTCAAGGGCCGGCAAACCGTGCCAATATATCCCCCAAACATCGGCTTCGAGGGCATTATCACTTTTATACAACGGGTTACCAACATATTCAAATAATGCTCAGTTTGGCCAGGCAGCCAGCTCTAGGAAGAGACTTGGGCTCAGATTCACAAAACACTTCTTATGCAAAAAACTTAAGAAGCTGCTTAAGAAGAAAAATAAGAAGTTCATAAGATAGTTCATAAGTGCAATTCCTCAACAATATCTTAACATTTTCCTACGAACTTGACACAATCCTGTCTCGGCACTCTACGGTCAAATCCTTTGACCTCATGGATTGGATTTTGCTCAGACATACACTGTCAACTGTGGGACCTTGTATAGACAGGTGTGTGCCTTTCCAAATCATCTCCAATCAATTTAATTTACCACAAGTGGACTCCAGWCAAGTTMTAGAAACATTTCAGGGATGATCGATGGAAACAGGATATAGCTKATCTCAATTTAGAGTCTCATAGCAAAGGGTCTGAATAGTTATGTGAATAAGGTATTTCTGTTTTTTTAWTTTTAATAAATGTGCAAACATTTCTGAAAACCTGTTTTCGCTTTGTTATTCAAATCAAAGTTTATTTGTCACGTGGTATTGTGTGTAGATTGATGAGGAAAATGTTGTATTTAATCCATTTTAGAATACGMCTCTAACGTTTAAAAAAAGGGAAAAAGGGAAGGGGTCTGAATACTTTCCGAATGCGCTGTACCACACCACATCGGGTCTTTATGCTTAATTATAACACTGATATCTGACTCACTGCTTTAGCTAGTGCTGCTCATTTCATTAACCTTAATCACATGCAGTAAAGCATACTGATGTGATGAGCTGACTATCAAGTAAAGATGATAGTTGAACATACATGAAAATACAAATATTAAATATCAAAGTTCTGTCAACGGAGAGATGGAGATGGATAAATATATTATTGTAAAGAAGTATTTACTTGTTTAAATTATTTTATTATTATTATTATCTAACCTTAATTTAACTAGAGAAGTTATCAATATGAGACTACATTCTCATTTTCAATAGTTGGCCCTTTTCTCTGTCATTACCACAAGGGTACAATGACATGCTGAAACATGTGACACTACCACTTAGAACATTCTGTCTCCATTTCTGTCTGTAGTTTCATCCTGGGGATGATTCGGCGGAAATTATCTGTAATGAGTAAAGAGACAGCGGCTCTCATCCAGGCTTTTCAAAATCTCTCCCCATTCTGTTTGCATCCAAAATGGCACCTTATTCCCTATATGAGGACTACTTTTGACGAGGGCCTCATATCGCTCTAGTCAAAAGTAGTGCACTTTATAAGGAATAGGGTGCCATTCGGGACTCAGCCTATGCCTTTGAAATTCCATTAACCTTTTAAGGCACCATTTTTAGGGAGTTTTGAAGACAGCTAAATATGACATCCTTAATTGACTGCTTAGTTGGGGTAAATGCAGTGGAAAATGACAAAATGATTAGATAAAGAGGGAGTGTCTGTGTGGGAGTAGCACAGAGAGAACACAATGCTAACAGCTCCTTCAAAAGAACCATCATCAACACTCCTTCAGAAAAATATTTTACAGAATATTAAGAGGAGCATATTGCACAGAAACTTGCAAGCACAGTCACGCACGCACGCACGCACGCACGCACGCACGCACGCACGCACGCACGCACGCACGCACGCACGCACACACACACACACACACACACACACACACACACACACACACACACACACACACACACACACACACACACACACACACACACACACACACCAACACACCTTTGTGTAGGCTGTAGGCTAGTAGTGTTGTGTTTAGCATGTAAATGGAATGTAGATGCCTCTCATAAGCCCTCTTAAAGCCGTCCTTGCTCAAATAGAACTGTTTATGGTCCCTCTACCGCTAAACATGTTAAATTCAATAAAACCTTGATATTTTAATAAGAGAAAAGGCCTGAAGGCTGGGGATTCAACAACAGAGGATGCGTCTCAAATGGCACCCTAATCCCTACATAGTGCAGAGCTTTCGACCAGAGCGCTATGGGCCCAGGTCAAAAGTAGTGCACTATATAGGGAATAGCCTGCCATTTGTGATGCAGTCCATCTGTTTTTATTCCACAGACATCCCTGGATCACATTTCTCTTTTTCTTTGTGTAATATCCTCAGACCTGGCCATACCCTGCAAGAACACAGCTAGGTCTATGTTTTAGCCAGTGTGTGTTTGCGTGTGTGTGTGTTTGCGTGTGGGTGTATGGTGGGTTCTCTCTAACTCTTACCATARGTTCCCATGATTGACTGAATGTGGATTTAGTTGGGCCATCCCAACAAGCCGACAGTGGGAAAATGGTCCTGTCCGGACTGGCCGTCTTTTTTGGGGTATTTGTTTTGGTGCAGTCTGGACCAGCCTTGATTTCAACGTCCACAATCATAGATTGAATAGCTATGTTTCACAAGTTTGGACAGTACAGTACAGTAGAGTGCAGCAGAGTACAGCAGGCCTAGGCAACTAGATTCAGCCGCAGCGGATGGTTGGGGAGCCGGAACATAATTATAATAATTTTTACACTGCAAATTGACCACAACTAAGCCCAAAAAGAGAACACAACACCACTCTTAACAACAGAGTTTTGTTTGACGCTGAGAACGGAATAGATATGTTTTTAAATAACATTCTTAGAACGCTCTTTGAACGTTACTAAAACGTTACTAATGTTTTCTTATGGTTTTTATGGAAAGTTTTCTTAATGTTCTGAGAACATGACTTTAAATAGAACCACGAGGAAACCTGTAGAAAATGTTATGCTGAAGTCCTGATATTCCCACTGAAGAACGTTATTTCTTAACGTTCTCTGAACTATGTGAAAACATTCCCAATGTCAAACCAGTTGGAGAACATTCCCAAAAATGTTATTAAATGTAACCATGTTTGAACTTTTAGGAAACGTTCTGTTAAAGTAAAAATACCAAGAAAATACCAAGAAATACCAAGAAAATAATGTTATTTTGTCAAGTTCCTTAAATGTGCTGAGAATGTTCCAAACGTTGTGGAAAGGTTGTAAGAAATAGAACCAAATAGAACCATATGTCACGTTCCTGACCTGTTTTCTGTTGTTTTTGTATTTGTTTAGTATGGTCAGTGCGTGAGTTGGGGTGGGCAGTCTATGTTATTTGTTTCTTGTTTAGGTTCATGGTTAATTAGCCTTATATGGTTCTCAATCAGGGGCAYGTGTTTGACGTTTCCTCTGATTGAGAACCATATTAAGGTAGGCTGTTCTCACTGTTTGTTTGTGGGTGATTGTCTTCCGTGTCAGTGTTTGTACCACACGGGACTGTTTCGTTTTGTCTAGTCTGTTCCTGTTCGTGCGTTCTTCGTTTTATGTAAGTTCTCATGTTCAGGTCGGTCTACGTCGTTTTTGTTATTTTGTAATTTATTCAAGTGTACTTCGTGTCTTGTCTAAATAAATTCATCATGTATTCATCACCRGCTGCATTTTGGTCCGATCCTTGCTCCTCCTCGTCCGAGGAGGAGAACGACTTAGACGTCCGTTACACCATAGGACAACCACGGTCTCACCAAGCTCTAAGAAACATATGGTTCTCAGAACATTATGTGCTAGCTGGGAAACCAGTACAAATCAACAACAGCAAATGAGCACTACCATGCTATGATTTTGACCACAGCAACCAACACAACCATAACAACAGCTGTGAATACTGTTTCCACCAGTGCTGCTGTTGCAGTAGACGAACAGGGTAATAATAATCTCTCCCGGTGTGGGTCAAGCAGAAACAGCACAACACAGCAGAATCAATGTGACAGGGCAAATGGCTGGTTTCTACTGCCTTAGACTGTGGGGGGCTGGAGTTGACTCACCACAACACCTCACCACAAGATAGAGTCAGCGGTAGCTTAGAGAAGCAGTCCAGCAACTGGAGGGTGGATGGCGGGAGTGAGCTGGCAACCATAGGGTTGCTGGCACAAATGTTTCAGATGCCACCTACTACCAATGTTCCCTTAAGCAAGAAACTTTAGTCTCACTGGACATAAACCTAGTCCGGCGCACTTRCTTCCCTGTGGAAAATGATAGATCTTAGATAGCCTTGGGTAAATGCTCAAATTAACTCAGCACTGAGTTTCTGGACAGTTTGCATGTGTGTGCGTGTACCCCATCCACTGCAGGATGAACAGAACCACCCACCAGAACCATCCTTTTGACCTTACCCCAAACCCATTGATTTTATTTAGCCTAAATCTGGACTGGACTGGACCGGACTGGACTGGACTGTATGTTTGAATAAGAAGACAAGGCCATGTCTATGTAATGAATAGCTTACATTGTAAAAACGAACCAACAAAATATGTATTTATAGTCCAGTCAACTAGGCAGTGAAATTGTAAAAAAAAAAAAAAAAAAGTAATTTAGCTTCTTCTCAGTGTCAATGTGTCACAGATGTGAACCACACAGATCATCTTCTGTTCAATACTTCGTTGCATTTAACGATTTTTACATGTATAAGTCATATAAGCAGACGCTCTTATCGTCAGCCAGCGACTTATCAAAATTGTGCATTGGTCACCGTTATTAATCCAGTTGGAACAAGCCACTTTACATAAGTCGCAGTCTAACTCTTTTTAAGGTGGTGGGGTGGAGGCGGTGGGTTAGAGAGAGATTGAAATTATTCCCTCATGATCTAGTATTGCCTTATTAAGCAGGTGGGGTTTTCAGGTGCTCTCTTTTGGAATAGGTGTGAAGTTGACTGCCGCTGACCTGGCCGTCGTGAGGAGTTTGTTCACCATTGGGGGTCAGAGCAGGCGACAACAAGTTTTGACTGGGAGCTGAGCGGAACCAGCATGCTACCTGCCCTCACAGGTAGGAGAGGCGGCAGAGCCACGAGGGGGAGAACTGCAGGTGCCCTTTGTTGTGGGTGTAGGGCCTGATCAAGAGCCTGAAAGGTACGCAGGTGCCGTTCCCTCAACAGCTTCCGTAGGCACACCATGGTCTTGTAGCGGATGCGAGTATCAACTGAGCATGAGAGAGCAGGAGGAGCGCGGTGAAGGATGAGAACTGGAGGTGAACACCAGACGGGCCGGCAGTATGATAGAGTTGTACAGGGTATATATGAGACAGCGCAGGGGAGCAACCAGCCTACTAGCGAGTTTGCCAGGTAATCCAGCATGTGTGAGATGACAGTGTAGGTTAAAGGACCTGCAGCGCTCCTAGTGTGAGGAGGGTGCGTACCTCAGGAATGGTTTGTAGGAGGATGAACCTGCACAGGGGAACGGGTCACCGCCTTGCTATGTTAGTTGAGAACTGACAGGGTGTGTCGCAGGACTCACGCAAAGGTTCTTTAAGCACGTCTGGGAAGGAAGGACACCAAATCGAGTTGTCAAACCGTGATGGCAAGATCATGGACACGGGCAGTCTTCCCTTGCGGGAGGAAAGAGCACTCCGTCTTGCCGAGGTTCAGCTTGAGGTGGTGATCCGCCATCCACACTGATATGTCTGCCAGACATGCAGGAATGCGATTCGCCACAATGGTCTGTCCTTCGTTCAGGGATACAATTCTCACAACAATACAGTTAGTAATGTATTAGAGAATTATACTTTTTCAATAATCTTGAAAAAGTGTATTCTTAAAAACTGTAAATCACCAATATTCCATTCATAACACAATGGAAAGGTCAAACGCTTTATTATCTAGATGTTAAGAAAGCGTGTGGGTGACGGAGAGAAACAAATATGGTGCAGTTTGAGGCCATGTGGCGGAGAGTGATGTGGGTGCTGGAGATGGGTGTGTAGGAACGCCGTTTTGAGTCTTTGCGTGTCAAAAGAATACGCGTTAAATAGTATTATTTTATTAAATTAAATTATCTTTTAATTTGACATGTCAAATAACACAGTTCTATTATAGAATGTTGTGTGTGCTGAATCAGCACGCCACTACAATCAGTAGCACAACTGTCAAAGCTGTACAAAAAAGTCTGCAAACAGCGCACACCGCGACAAAACGACCTGTGTTATACAATACCGCGTTGGTAATAGAGGTCGACCGATTAATCGGATGCCGATTAATGTAGGGCCGATTTCAAGTTTTCATAACTCTGAAATCGGGTATTTTTGGGCGCCGATTTTGCCGATTTGCCGATTTTTTTATTATTTTGTTTATACTTTATTTAACTAGGCAAGTCAGTTCAAGAACACATTCTTATTTTCAATGACGGCCTAGAACGAGGTGGGTTAACTGCCTTGTCTTCAGGGGCAGACGACAGATTTTCACTTTTCAGCTACTGGGGAAAATCAGTTCGCAAACCGACTTACAGAATAGTTCCAATCGAAATAGAACTTGCCGTCACTTCCCCTGTTCTTGATGGTTGTATTGGTCAGGCTGGTTGGGTGATTGTTCTATATGTGTCTTTGTTGGTTGAAAAATGTGTTGCCTGATATGGTTCCTCAATTAGGGGGTGTTTGATGTCCTGAAGAACCATATGTAAGTAGGCGTGTCTCTACTGTTTGTTTGTGGGTGATTGTTCTGTGTCTGTGGCACACACGGATCTGTTTCGTGTTCTTCGTTGGTTATCGTTCTGTCGTGCATGTCGCTGGTTCTTCGTGTTATATTGTAAGTTCAAGTTCAGGTCTGTCTACGTCATTTTGTTATTTTTGTAATCTATTCAAGTTCTTCGTATTTTCGTCTTGTTAAATAAATTCTTTATGTCTGCAACAACGCTGCGTTTTGGTCCAATCCCTACTCCTCTCTTCAGACGTAGAGGAGGAGAGAAACCGTTAACTGCCTCTCTCGTTGCACTCCACAAGGAGACTGCCTGTTACCGAATGCAGTAAGTTGCTAGCTATAAAACTTATCTTATAAAAAACAATCAATCATAACCACTAGTTAACTACACATGGTTGATGATATTACTAGATATTTCTAGCGTGTCCTGCGCATAAATCTGACTGAGCATACAAGCATACAAGTATCTAGTATCTGACTGAGCAGTGGTAGGCAGAAGCAGGCGCGTAAACATTCATTCAAACAGCACTTTCGTGCGTTTTGGCCAGCAGCTCTTCGTTGTGCGTCCAGCATGTATAGACTTCAAGCCTATCAACTCCCGGATGGAAGGAAGGGGATTACGAGTCAGCCACAACCATGTGTAGTCCGCTGATGTGTATGAAAGCAGCGCAGGAGATGCCGACGAGTTCCACGACACGTAAGGAACGTCTGCGCTTGATGAGTTGCGACGGTGGAGCCGTGGCGTGATACACTTAGAGAATGACGGGTATCGTGTGAGTGTCGTAACGCGTAGTATGACTTAGATATCTCTAGACTGCGTGGCTTGGTGAAAGATGTCGACTTGCAGGTACGTAAGAGTAGCTAAGTGCCCTGTCAGGATTCATAAAAGCTGCCTGGGGTAAGTTGCTGTGAGACATCTCTTAGGAAATTACCTCTTACGGCTTTGATTGGAGAGAGTTGACCCGGCGCTAAGGAGCGCTCAGGGTAAGGTTAAAGCACTGAAAGTGGAGAAATTTGGCCTGCCCATCGAGTTGTATGCCCCGCTGCGCTCGGCGTATCTAACATACGGAGAACGCAGTTATCAAGACCGTCATCGTCTGCGCTCACATGATCTACCTTACATAGTATGTATGCGTACTGTGGCGGCACCGTTCGGTGGGGCAAGTTGGTATAAGAACGCTGTCGATGAGTGTGGGTTCACAGAGATGTTTATGGCTGATGTGATAAGAGGTCGTGTATTTGTTGCGGTTATTGGTCATATCATGCAGGCCAGGCCAGGTGTAGCACGAGGAGCAGGAAGGAGACTTATGTTTAACCATCTTTGCGCATACTGAGTGCCCTATTAAAGAAACATACATAGATTAAGGAGCAATGTTTGAATGAATCAATATCACAAATCGAGTATCAGGTATGTATTGGGAAGATGTACCTTCGAATAAGCAGATCATTCTCATGTAAAAGTACAAGGCGCCTAGAAGACGTCACTCTTACCCGATGGAATATCTGAATGAACTCATCGTTAGTTCACGAGGAAAACCATCCAGCTTTCATATGTCTCGAGCAAGAACTGAAAACGTTAGCGTTTCGTGTAGCATAGGCACAGTAAGTTGGCAGAGCGTTCTCTACTTTCCTTCTCAACGAC
>NC_036858.1:60557859-60569928 GCF_002910315.2 Salvelinus sp. IW2-2015
TCTAGAAAGGACTTACTTTATTCCTAGTTCTAGTGATTCCTTAAAGAGGTGGGTTTCAGGGTGTCCTCCGTGAAGGTGGTGATGACTCCGCTGACCGATGCGTCGTGAGGAGTTTGTTCACACCATTGGGGTCAGAGCAGCGGCAAACAGTTCTTGACTATAGGGAGCTGAGCGGACACAGCACTCGTCACTCCCTCAGCAGGTAGGGAGGCGAGGCAGGCCCAGAGGTGGGATGAACCTGCAGTGCCTGTTTTTGGGTGTAGGGCCTGAATCAGAGCCTGAAGGTACGCAGGTGCCGTTCCCCTCACAGCTCCGTGGCAAGCACCATGTCTTGTAGCGGAATCGAGAGCTATAATGCAGCAGTGAGAGAGAGCAGGAGGAGCGCGGTGAAGTGATGAGAACTGGGAAGTGAACACCAGACGGGCGCGTGCAGATTCTGGATGAGTTTAGGGGTATATAATGGACAGGCAGGGGAGCAACCAGCCTATCAGCGAGTCTTGACAGGTAATCATTGATCAGAGGAGATACAGTGCTAGGTTAAGGATGCAGCCGTATGATTAGGATGGGTTCGTTACTCTCATGGAATGGTTCTGTAGGAGCGATGAACCTCAACACGGGAACGCGGGTCACCGCCTTGATGGTTAGTTGAAACGACAGGGTGTTGTCCAGGCTCATCGCGGAAAGGTTCTTAAGCACGTACTGGGAGGAAGGACACCAAATGAGTTGTCAACCGTGATGGCAAGATCATGGAAACCGGGCAGTCCTTCCCGCGGGAGGAAAGGCAGCTCCGTCTTGCCGAGTGTTCAGCTTGAGGTGGTGATCCGTCATCCACACTGATATGTCTGCCAGACATGCAGAGATGCGATTCGCCACCGATGGTCTGTCTTCGTTTCAGGAGTACAATCTACAACAATACAGTTGTAATATGTATTGAGATTATACTTTCTCGTCAATAATCTTGAAAAAGTGTATTCTTAAAACTGTAAATCAACCAATATTCCATTCATAACACAATGGAAAGGTCAAACGCTTTATTATCTAGATGTTGAAAGCGTGTGGGTGACGGAGAGAAACAAAATGGTGCAGTTTGAGGCCATGTGGCGGAGAGTGATGTGGGTGCTGGAGATGGGGGTGTGATGGAACGCCGTTTTGAGTCTTTGCGTGTCAAAAAAGATACGCGTTAAATAGTATTATTTTATTAAATTAAATTATCTTTAATTTGACATGTCAAATAACACAGTTCTATTATAGAATGTTGTGTGTGCTGAATCCAAGCACCACCACTACAATCAGTAGCACTGTCAAAGCTGTACAAAAAAAAGTCTGCAAACAAGCGCACACCGGCCACAAACGATGTGTTTACAATACCGCGTTGGTAATAGAGGTCGACCGATTAATCGGAATGGCCGATTAATTAGGGCCGATTTCAAGTTTCATAACACTCTGAAATCGGTATTTTTGGGCGCCGATTTGCCGATTTTATTTTTATTATTTTGTTTATACCTTTATTTAACTAGGCAAGTCAGTTAGAACACATTCTTATTTTCAATGACGGCCTAGGAACGGTGGGTAACTGCCTTGTTCAGGTTCAGGGGCAGAACGACAGATTTTCACCTTTTCAGCTCGGGGGATACAATCTTGCAACCTTACAGTTAACTAGTCCAACGCAATAACGACCTGCCTGTCACGTTCCTGACCTGTTTTCCTTGTTTTTGTATGTGTTTAGTTGGTCAGGGCGTGAGTTGGGGTGGGCATTCTATGTTATGTGTTTCTATGTTGGGTTCATTGTATTAGCCTGATATGGTTCTCAATCAGGGGCAGGTGTTTTACGTTTCCTCTGATTGAGAACCATATTAAGGTAGGCTGTTCTCACTGTTTGTTTGTGGGTGATTGTTCCTGTGTCTGTGGCACCACACGGGACTGTTTCGTGTTCGTTCYTTTGGTTAGTCTGTTCCTGTTCGTGCGTTCTTCGTGTTATATTGTAAGTTCTCAAGTTCAGGTCTGTCTACGTCATTTTGTTATTTTTGTAATCTATTCAAGTGTTCTTCGTATTTTCGTCTTGTTTAAATAAATTCTTTATGTCTGCATACAACGCTGCGTTTTGGTCCAATCCCTACTCCTCCTCTTCAGACGTAGAGGAGGAGAGAAACCGTTACACTGCCTCTCTCTCGTTGCACTCCACAAGGAGACTGCCTGTTACGCGAATGCAGTAAGTTGCTAGCATTAAACTTATCTTATAAAAAAACAATCAATCATAACCACTAGTTAACTACACATGGTTGATGATATTACTAGATATTATCTAGCGTGTCCTGCGTTGCATATAATCTGACTGAGCATACAAGCATACAAGTATCTAAGTATCTGACTGAGCYGTGGTAGGCAGAAGSAGGCGCGTAAACATTCATTCAAACAGCACTTTCYTGCGTTTTGCCAGCAGCTCTTCGTTGTGCGTCAAGCATTGCGCTGTTTATGACTTCAAGCCTATCAACTCCCGAGATGAGGCTGGTGTAACCGAAGTGAAATGGCTAGCTAGTTAGCGCGCGCTAATAGCGTTTCAAACGTCACTCGCTCTGATCCTTCTAGTAGTTGTTCCCKTTGRTCTGCATGGGTAACGCTGCTTCGATGGTGGCTGTTGTCGTTGTGTTGCTGGTTCGAGCCCAGGGAGGAGCGAGGAGAGGGACGGAAGCTATACTGTTACACTTGCAATACTAAAGTGCCTATAAGAACATCCAATAGTCAAAGGTTAATGAAATACAAATGGTATAGAGGGAAATAGTCCTATAATTCCTATAATAACTACAACCTAAAACTTCTTACCTGGGAATATTGAAGACTCATGTTAAAAGGAACCACCAGCTTTCATATGTTCTGAGCAAGGAACTGAAACGTTAGCTTTCTTACATAGCACATATTGCACTTTTACTTTCTTCTCCAACACTTTGTTTTTGCATTATTTAAACCAAATTGATCATGTTTCATTATTTACTTGAGGCTAAATTGATTTTATTGATGTATTATATTAAGTTAAAATAAGTYTTCATTCAGTATTGTTGTAATTGTCATTATTACAAATAAATAAATGTAAAATCGTCCGATTAATCGGTATCGGCTTTTTTGGTCCTCCAATTATCGGTATCGGCGTTGAAAAATCATAATCGGTTGACCTCTAGTTGGTAATAAGCATTATTTGTTTGACCGAATGGGAAAGTGTCTGTGAGGATTTTAAATAAGATCAGGATCAAAAATGGGCAAATATTGGCAAATATCTTTGATACAGATGTTATTAGCAACTTCTGGGGTAGCTGGCTACGACGGTAATGTTCTCTGGGTATAACTGAGTGGACTGAAACCCCATGTCATTGATCCACAATCCATAGGTAAGGCTGTACAGTGAAATAAGTATGGCCACAATGCAATTCTAAAGTCTAATACATCCAGTGTGATTTGAACAGATTTTTGTCAAATTAACAAATTATTGTCTTTGTTGATTTTATATAACAACATTCCAACCTCATTTAGCATGATCTATTCAATTATGTCACAATTCCACTATTTGTATTAATTTGCATCACAGTCAAAAAATACTTTTATTTAGAAGGCTAACCGAAATTCCACAATTATGGCTAAATAGATGGGTCAGACCACCATTAATCAAATAAGAAGTGTCTTATAAATGAGAGGTATTTTAGATGATGACACCTAGCTAGATAGTTAGCTAGCTAACTATAGGTAATGAAACAGATTGTTGTTTTGCTATGTCTTTGGGGAAGAACATTGTTTGCATCCATCAGCTTGCTAGCTTTTTTTATGACCAGCACTGTCCAGAGCTTGGGGAAGGGCAGGTGCGCGATACAAAACTTTACCAACATCATAGCATATGAATCGTTGCGACATATGAAATTTGAGTGATAGTGTAATCAATGTGTAATAACCACGTAAAAAATGTATGAATGTGTTCAATTATTATGTGACGTGCAGTCATATTTAAGTCCTGGTCAACACGCTTATTTGACCAGTCAAATAGTGTTATTTGACGTGTATCTTTTTTGAAACGCAAAGACCCAAACAGCGTTCCATAGGTGTGAGCAGGTGGGTCTGGGCAGGGTGATGTAGTTGATGTCTGTATGCTGTTGTTTGTATGTGTATGTTTTGTATTGTTTACATTTTTTTTATAGATTTTTGTATTGAGAGAGATACTTTTGACTAGGGCCCATAGGGACACAGACCATTTCCAGGGAGTTCTGAAGACAGCTATAAGTAATCCATCACTAATGAACATTTTAGTAGGGTAAATGCAGTGGAAAATGACAAGATTATTAGATAGATAGAGAGGGAGTGTGTGTGTGTGTGTGTCGCTCAGATTTTCAACCTTCAGAGCAGAATAAACTGATAGAAACGACAGAATCATCCTTCTCATTATTCTACTCATTTTTCCTACAAGTTTGAATCATCTTAGTATTATAGATGAACAGAAACTTGACCTCAAGTTAAAAGTGATTTTTTACAAATTGGTTTTAAATGCAATTGTATTGTAGATTCTCTCTCCGTCTAATCCAGTGTTATCTCCCCTAGTTGCCCATTGAGGAGTGAGCAGCCACCTTGTCTACTCTGGTCTCAGCGAGGGGCTGGGTTGTGGCTGTAGCTGTTCTTCCTCTGTGAGACCCAAGGTTCGGTGCTCTGGGGACGGGCAGAGGGACACGCAGCCTGGCTGGGGTGTGGAGCGCTGTGGAGCTCCAGAGCTCAGGGCGAGGTGGTTGTGATGACAGCCTCACAGGCAGCAACACAGCTGGGCATCAGCCTGCCCGCTGCGTCCCCCCTCCCTGGATCTCCTGGACGGCCCAACCTAGCCCCTGGCACTGCCCTCACCAGTCACCCAGAGAAAGGGGGAGAAAAAGGATGAGAGGAGAGACGGAAGGGGATATCAAGGTTTCCTAAGGTATAGGGAGCTCAGAGTATACTGCTGTGTAAAGTAGGCCACCTTCTCTACGATCACAGAATCGTCCTCCTGTCACACTGTCTTATGGTGCAAGGAAACACTGACTGACAGACCCTCTTTCGATTCGAAGTAGCACACACACACACGCACACACAAAGACACAGTCTCGCACACACAGAGCCACTGCAAACTGCAGTAAAGAGAGAAATTATGTTTCAAATCACATTTGTCACTGTTGACATTCAATGTGGTGATTGGCTTTTTAGAACGTTCCATTCAGCTGAGAGTAGAATAGGTAAAATGATAATCAGGTTGCCTTTTTACCCCAGCACTCTCCTCAGAAATATGTCACATATAATCCTGTTGATATTACAATAAAATCAAAGTCATTTTAATATAACACTCCAATGTAGCAGTGCGCCCATGAATGAACAAGATAGCTTTCTATAAAATGTCCCTGAAAGGCATAGGGGTTTGCAGTATTCTAGTCCACAATACTGAGTTAAATTGTCCTCTGCCTTGTGAATGAGTTAAATTAACTTGAAATTGGACTTGAATTTAAGAGTGTGTGAGGACAACCAGACCCATTATGGGATAGACTTTGGGATGGAGAAGGAGACAGTGACAGTAACCATGTAGGACAAGGCCAGTGCAGCCCAGTGCGGCAGGTCCTGATGTGGCCATCCTGGTGGCCCTCCATCTTCCTCTCTCTCATCCTGTATTTATCTCTGTGGTAGCTGGATATGTCTGTCTGAGACAGTTCAATCCCAGGGCCTTTTTCTCCTGCTGTGAGCTCCACACTGACATTCAATTAGAGACCTGATTAGATTAGAAACTAGCCTGGTCCCACACCCGTTTGTGCTGTCTTGCCAACTCCTATGGTCATTGTCAGCATAGGAGTAGGCTAGACAGAACAAACAGATCTGGGACCAGGCTAAATAGAAACATGACTCCTATGAGGCGTCTGTTTTCTGATCTCAGAGATAGAGAGAGCTATATATATATCTAAACAGAGTCTGAATGCGTTTAAAGGTGTTGTTAGTAAAATGGTAATGCTTTTATGACCTTGCTCTGGTCTCAGTGTTACGTCTACAACACAATGAGAGAGATAAGTATCACTGCAAATATAGAAGGTCCTAATTGCAGCTAATGCTTTCACTACCTATCTACACTCTAAAAATGCTGTGTAAAAAAATAACCCCATTTGGATTATTTGATAACCCAGCGCTYGGTAAATATTGGACAGAAGTTGGGTTGTTGGGATTACCCAAACATGGGTTAATTTAAACATCAGTTGGGTTTTTATTCACTTCCATACTGGGTTGACGCAGCAACTGGGTCTTTTTAATGTAATCCTTAGGTTATTTTCAGGAGGCTTTTAGATAATTATTTTTGGCAACCTGTAAGAATAATGTCATACCTGTTCATCAAGTTTTCCTTGAATATACACTKCCYTTCAAAAGTTTGGGGTCACTTAGAAATGTCCTTGTTTTTGAAAGAAAAGCACATTTTGTGTCCATTAAAATAACATCAAATTGATCAYAAYTACAGTGTAGACATTGTTAATATTGTAAATTACTATTGTAGCTGGAAATGACAGATTTGTTAATGGAATATCTACATTGGCGTACAGAGGCCCATTATCTGCAACCATCACTCCTGTGTTCCAATGGCACGTTGTGTTAGCTAATCCAAGTTTATCATTTTAAAAGGCTAACTGATCATTAGAAAACCCTTTTGTTAGCACAMCTGAAAACTGTTGTTCTGGTTAAAGAAGCAATACAACTGTCCTTTTTTAAACTAGTTGAGTATCTGGAGCATCAGCATTTGTGGGTTCGAGTACAGGCTCAAAATGGCCAGAAACAAAGCACTTTCTTCTGAAACTTATTAGTCTATTCTTGTTCTGAGAAATGAAGACTATTCCATGTGAGAAATTGCCAAGAAACTGAAGATCTCGTACAACGCTGTGTACTACTCCCTTCACAGAACAGCGCAAACTGGTTCTAACCAGAATAGAAAGAGAAGTGTGAGGCCCCGGTGAACAACTGAGCAAGAGGAAAAGTACATTAGAGTGTCTAGTTTGAGAAACAGATGCCTCAGAAGTCCTCAACTGGCAGCGTCATTAAATAGTACCCGCAAAACACCAGTCTCAACACCAGTCTCAACGTCAACAGTGAAGAGGCGACTCCGGGATACTGGCCTTCTAGGCAGAGTAAAAAAAAAAAAAAAGCCACCTCAATTACTCGGCTACAGCCACAGAGTAGGAGGCGGGCCACGACACATCTGGAATTCGCAGGACAGTGAGGGGTCTAGATAGGTGTGAGCAAACTCGTGTGATGTGCCAGTCGCGGGCTTCTCGATGACAAGATTATGCAGACAATTCTCATAATGTGAGTGCTCCAACGACGTAAAGATTTTTATAGTTGTCTAATGTGTACCTATCTTTTGTMACCCAATGCATGCAACCCAGCAGTCACCCAAACAACCCAGCATTTRTTTCAGTGCACCAGCAGAATAAGCTGACATTGCACTATTGACAAAAAGCATATTTTCTTTCACCTATTTCCCTGTGATAGCGCTATAGATTTCCTCTGTAGAGAGGTTCATATCTATGGTGGATGCATCAAAACCTTTTAACAATGCAATTAGCAAAGCATAGCTAGCAACAAATAACTTTCATTTGCGCCAATTGATTTCTGGTCTTAGTAGTTATTAGTATTAATTGTGAGGCCCATTAAGGAGTGTTTGTGTGTGTGCATGTGTCACCCCACTCCATCCACTTTTAAGTGTGTGAGTGAGAGAGAGAGAGAGAGAGAGAGAGAGAGAGATGGGAATGGGAATGGGTGTTCTTGGTGGGTGACTAGGTACAGGCACAAAGAGGAGACATAGCCCTCCCTCTCTCTTCTCTCTGTGTTACCTATCCTCTTTTATATCTGTGTGTGTAGGTATTTGACACAGCCCTCTACCTTGTCTCCACTGATGATAAACTAAAGCCAGAGATTGGAAATGGGGAACCAAACAGGACTCACTGACAGACTGAGCTCTACCGGCTCTAACTCCTGGAACACCTCTGTCTTTGAGGTTAAAAACCTCTTCTTTGAAGAGCCTGTATTGCCATACATATTCAGGTAGGGTCACATTCTAACATTCTAAAGGTAGAGCTCACTACTATTCCTTTGACTTTAGAAGTTCCCAATCTTGTAGTATTTGATCACAAGTCAAAAGATTAGTATTTCATATGGATGGGTAGTGTCTAATGGTATCCATATGCTTTCAGGGACGATTAGAATGGATTGGAAGGCAGTAGTCTCTCTAGATAGACAGGTTGCTTCCCACAATGTACCAATACTCCAGCTTAACAAGTTTGTAGAAGTTCCGGCGACACGTGCACTGAAAGAAATGCTGGGTTGTTTGGGTGACTGCTGGGTTGCATGCATTGGGTCACAAAAGATAGGTACACATTAGACAACTATAAAAATCTTTACGTCGTTGGAGCACTCACATTATGAGAATTGTCTGCATAATCTTGTCATCGAGAAGCCCGCGACTGGCACATCACACGAGTTTGCTCACACCTATCTAGACCCCTCACTGTCCTGCGAATTCCAGATGTGTCGTGGCCCGCCTCCTACTCTGTGGCTGTAGCCGAGTAATTGAGGTGGCTTCTTTTTTTTTTTACTCTGCCTAGAAGGCCAGTATCCCGGACTAGTCCGGATTTGTGTCCCGCTCCCTGAAAGCGTCAGCTCTAGCCTTTAGCTTGGTGTGGATGTTGCCTGTAATCCATGGCTTCTGGTTGGGAAATGTATGTACGGTCAATGTGGGGATGACGTCTTTGATGCACTTATTGATGAAGACAGGGATTGAGGTGGTATTCTCCTCAATGCCGTTAGATGAATCTCAGAACATATTCCAGTTTGTGCTAGCAAAACAGTCCTGTAGCGTAGCATACGCGTCATCTAACCACTTCTGTATTGAGCGAGTCACTGGTACTTCCTGCTTTAGTTTTTGCTTGTAAACAGGAATCAGGAGGATAAAATTATGGTCAGATTTGCCAAATGGAGGGCGAGGGAAAGATTTGTATGTGTCTCTGTGTGTGGAGTAAAGGTGATCTAGAGTTTTGTATGTGTCTCTGTGTGTTGAGTAAAGGTGATCTAGAGTTTTGTATGTGTCTCTGTGTGTGGAGTAAAGGTGATCTAGAGTTTTGTATGTGTCTCTGTGTGTGAGTAAAGGTGACCTAGAGTTTTGTATGTGTCTCTGTTGTGGAGTAAAGGTGATCTAGAGTTTTATGTGTCTCTGTGTGTGGAGTAAAGGTGATCTAGAGTTTTGTACGTGTCTCTGTGTGTGGAGTAAAGGTGATCTAGAGTTTTGTATGTGTCTCTGTGTGTGGAGTAAAGGCGATCTAGAGTTTTGTATGTGTCTCTGTGTGTGGAGTAAAGGTGACCTAGCTGAGTTTTGTATGTGTCTCTGTGTGTGGAGTAAAGGTGATCTAGAGTTTTGTATGTGTTTCTGTGTGTGGAGTAAAGGTGATCTAGAGTTTTGTATGTGTCTCTGTGTGTGGAGTAAAGGTGATCTAGAGGGTTTCCCTCAGTTTGCACATGCTGGTAGAAATTTGGTAAAATAGATTTAAGTTTGCCTGCATTAAAGTCCCTGGACATTAGGTGCGCTGCTTCTGGATGAGAATGTTCTTGTTTACTTATGGCCGRATACAGCTCGTTGAGTGCAGTCTTAGTTCCAGTATTGGTTTGTGGTGGTAAATAAATGGCTACGAATAATATAGATGAGAACTCTCTTGGTAGATAGTYTGGTCTACAGCTTATCGTGAGATATTCTACCTCAGGTGAGCAATACCTCGAGACTTRTTTAATATTAGACATRGCGCACCAGCAGTTACTGACAAACAGACACACACACCCGCCCCTCGTCGTACCAAACGTAGCTGCGCTGTCTTGCCGATGCATGGAGAAGCCAGCCAGCTCTATATTATCCGCGTCGCCATTCAGCCACGTCTCGGTGAAACATAAGATATCGTCCAGTTTGTTTTCCAATGATTGCACGTTGGCCAATAATACAGAGGGAAGTGGTGCTTTACCTACTCGTCTGCGAATTCTTACAAGGCATCCCGGCCTCCTCCCGTCTTTCTTCGCGCTGATGACGGGGATTTGGCCTTGTCTTGACAAAGCAGTATATCCTTRGCGTCGGGCTCATAAAAAAAYAAAWKTTTGTCCAGTTSGAGGTGAGTAACCGRTGTTRTGATGTRCAGAAGCTCTTWTCGGTCATAAGAGACAGAAGCAGCAACATTATGTACAAAATAAGTTACAAACAATGCGGAAAATCTAACAAAATAGCACAGTTGGTTAGGAGRCCGTAAAACGACAGCCATCCKCTCCGGCACCATTATGTTGATCCAGTATTCCTGCACATTGTAAATATGGTACTGGAACTGACCCTGMATATAGTATGCTTACTTACTTAATCATGTTCTTCTCATTTCTTATTTTTATACATAATTAGTTTTCGTTCTACCTTACATTATTTMTAGTATTACATTGCTATTGATTACTGAATTGCTGGGTTTAGAGCTTGCTAGAAAGGCATTACACTGTACTACTGCACGTGACATTAAAACTTGAAACTATGACAAATCCCAATGTGGTATAAATGAAATACACCTTCAGAGATCCTTTTTTACCCATAGTTTCCCTTCAGCACTTAACCCTAATTTCAGCACTTAACCCTYTAAAACAATACCTATCGTACTACTATGGCTGACCCTGTAAAACAATACCTATCGTACTACTATGGCTGACCCTGTAAAACAACACCTATCGTACTACTATGGCTGACCCTGCTACTTGGCTGACCCTTGTAAAACAACCTATTGTACTACTATGGCTGCACCCTGTAAAAATACTATGTAACTACTATGGCTGACCCTGTAAACACACCTATCGTACTATCATGGCTGACCCTGTAAACAATACCTATTGTACTACTATGGCTGACCTGTAAAACAATACCTATGTACTACATGGCTGACCCTGTAAAACAACTCTATTGTACTCACTATGGCTGACCTGTAAAACAACCTATGTGTACTACATGCTGACCCTGTAAACAACACCTATTGTACTACTATGGCTGACCCTGTAAAAACAACACTATTTTACGTTACTATGGCTGACCCTGTAAAACAATACCTATCGTACTACTATGGCTGACCCTGTAAAACAACACTATTGTACTACTATGGCTGACCTGTAAAACAATACTATTGTCTACTATGGCTGACCTGTAAAACAAAACCTATCGTACTACTATGGCTGACCCTGTAAAACAACACCTATCGTACTACTATGGCTGACCCTGTAAAACAACACCTATCGTACTACTATGGCTGACCTGTAAAACAACACCTATTGTACTACTATGGCTGACCCTGTAAAACAACACCTATCGTACTACTATGGCTGCCCCTGTGAACAACACCTATTGTACTACTATGGCTGACCCTGTAAAAACACACTATTGTACTACTATGGCTGACCCTGTAAAACAACACCTATCGTACTACTATGCTGACCCTGATAAAAACAACCTATTCTACTACTATGGCTGACCCTGTAAAACATACCTATCGTACTACTATGGCTGACCCTGTAAAACAAACCTATCATACTATGGCTGACCCTGTAAAACAACACCTATTGTACTACTATGGCTGACCCCTGTAAAACAACACCTATTGTACTACTATGGCTGACCCTGTAAAACAATACCTATTGTACTACTATGGCTGACCCTGTAAAACAACACCTATCGTACTACTATGGCTGACCCTGTAAAACAACACCTATTGTACTACTATGGCTGACCCTGTAAAACAACACCTATCGTACTACTATGGCTGACCCTGTAAACAACACCTATTGTACTACTATGGCTGACCCTGTAAAACAACACCTATTGTACTACTATGGCTGACCCTGTAAAACAACACCTATCGTACTACTATGGCTGACCCTGTAAAACAACACCTATCGTACTACAATGGCTGACCCTGTAAAACAACACTATTGTACTACTATGGCGACCCTGTAAAACAACACATTCCACTGCACCTGTCTGGTGTA
>NC_036858.1:60569953-60584988 GCF_002910315.2 Salvelinus sp. IW2-2015
GACCTGTAAAACTAACACTATTGTACTACTATGGCTGACCCTGTAAACACACCTATTGTACTACTATGGGTGACCCTGTTAAAACAACACCTATCGTACTACTATGGCTGACCCTTGTAAACAACACCTATTGTACTACTATGGCTGACCTGTAAAACAACACTATTGTACTACTATGGCTGACCCTGTAAAACAACACCTATTGTACTACTATGGCTGACCCTGTAAAACAATACTATGTACTACTATGGCTGACCCTGTAAAACAACACCTATCGTGACTACTTGGCTGACCCTGTAAAACAACACCTATTGTACTCTATGGCTGACCCTGTAAAACAATACCTATCGTACTACTATGGCTGCCCCTGTAAACAACACCTATCGTACTACTATGGCTGACCCTGTAAAACAACACCTATCGTACTACTATGGCTGACCCTGTAAAACACACACTATTGTACTACTATGGCTGACCCTGTAAAACAAACCTATCGTACTACTATGGCTGACCCTGTAAAACAACACACTATCGTACTACTATGGCTGACCCTGTAAAACAACTATTGTACTACTATGGCTGCCCTGTAAAACAACACCTATCGTACTACTATGGCTGACCCTGTAAACCAACCTCTATCGTACCTATCTCAATAGGCATTGACCCTAGTTATAACATACTACCTGATTGCTACTCATGAGCTGTACCACCTGTATTCTAATTACATCACTATTTAGTACCCCCTACTAGGCTGAGAGGCGCTGTAAAAGGAACAGACGGCTGTTCGTTTACTTAGCTGAGTCGGCTGAACTCCTGTAAATACAGTTACCTATCGTACTACATGGCTGACCCTGTAAAACAACTGTGATTGGTTTTCTTTTTTTTACTGTACTAAAAAATAACCGGCCAATTTAAGCATTAATGTCTCATCCAAAAGATTCTGCATACACCCTCACTCTCCGGCATACAGCAGACTCTTCCTTATCTGAATCTGCCACACTCTCTATCTCAAGCCACACTATTCCACACTCTCCATCATACAGCATACATTCTCCCCAGTTTGGCCAGGTCCCCAGTCCCAGTGGCAGGTCTACAGTACCACACACACACACGGACACACACACACATCCTAACACAGTATACACACACTCTCTCCCCTCACTCTCCCCAGTCTGGCCAGTCCCAGTGGTAACGTCTACAGGAGCACATCTGGTCCTAGTCACCACAGAGTCCCGGGCCTCCAGACCTCATCTATCACATAACCTCTTCTGTCCGGATCCTCAAGAGTGCACTGGATCACAGCAGGGCCCTCTTTCTGCCGACACCGTTCTTTGTCTCAACGCCCACTCTCGTGAGGTGCCGATGATGATTGACGCAGAGAGAGAGAGAGAGTGTCAGGGCATCTGCAGCAGGCCAGGCAGATGAGCACAGCCATCCAGACAGGGCCAGTCTAACACACACACACACACACACACACACACACACTAATACACACATAGACAGGGCCACTCTCTCTTGTCTGAAGTCCCAGTCGGAATCCAGTGCATCATGCATAGCATCCTCATTATTATCCCAAGCCTATTTTCACACCTCTATATCTTGTCCTCATAAGCTAAACCATGCATGATTAATGTAAGATTGTCTGATTAAACACCCTACAGTAACAAGTGCTGTCTCTCTGTGTGTGTGTGTGTGTGTGTGTGTGTGTGTGTGTGCGTGTGCGCATGTCTTTCTTTCATTTCTCATTCATTTGTCATTTAATTAACCAGTGACATATTTGACCTCTGTACTAAATAGGCATAGAAGATGACAAATCATCTGTGGCGTCGGAGCTAACAAAGTATGAAAATGGCGGTGTTAGAATCTAATCAGTATTGAGGGGGGCGATGCTCAATGTTACATTTAAATCTTCCTACCAACACATCTAAGCCAATATGACACCAATGTTGATGACACTTCGCTAAAAAACTTGATTGGAGGTACACAACAGACTCCCCACCTCTCGCCATGATCCGTTCAGCCGTTACCGAGAACCACCTAACTCAAATTCTAGACGTCAGATTAAAACCAGACTATAGCATCGATACGGTGACCATTGTATTTACCATTTGAAAGACTCCAGTCACCCAAGTCATAGACTGTTCTCTCTGGTACCACACGGCAAGCGGTACCGGAGCTCCAAGTCTAGGACCAAAAGGCTCCTTAACAGCTTCTACCCCAAAGCCATAAGACTGCTGAACAATTAATCAAATGACCATCCGGACTAGAACACACATCAATGCTTACCTGCTGTTTTGAGCACAGCAGCTTCATTCAGCTATAATAAAATGTAAATAAAGGATAATGTCAGGTAGATAAGGTTTAATTTAGTTATTGATTACCTTTGATTATTTCTAGTCTGTCTGAATCTATGGCTAAATATCGTATTGATAGCCAGTTAGCTAAATAATAGCATCTATTGCTAGAAGCTAGATAGATAGCTAATAGTGTTGCCTCTTTCTGTACATGAACATGCTTGGTTGACATCTAGCCATTTAGCAAATTTAGATAGCTGTCATTCTTATCAACAATCCAACAGCTCATGAACCAAGTTTGAGCAGGAAGAGGGAGTGTGACTTTGTATCTAAAAACCAAAGATGATCTATTATATTGACAAGAACTTAAATTGTAAGTTGTTGCTTTGATCACATCAAAAGATATCCTCCTCGCAATCTCCAAAATACATCAGCCACAACAGCCACATCGTAAAGGACCATTTGCCGAAACTGAAGAGATATAGCTAGCTAACGACCCCCGCCACAGGTACCCCCGCCACACTCCCCCCTCTCTCCCGAGCTTTTGCTCGCCTCCAGCACACACGCACTGCTGGGGCGAGTGACTCTTGGAACTTACAATGGCTAGCCCCAAGTCGTTATATTTTTTTCTTGTGCTTTATGCTATTTGCCTCATGCAAAATAGTCAACTGCATGCTTTGTTGACTATGAAGTTGCTTGTTTACCCAACTGTGGGAGAGCCTATGTTTGTCTGACTCTCTATTAGGTACACAGACTCTTGGCCTCCCATCCCATTCTAACCACCTCTCGCCGGCTTTGGATTCATGTTACCTGATGGAATTGCTGTGCAATAGGATATTGTTGCCATCTGATGCACATTCAAATGTCATAAAAATTCAACACTGCAGAGCTCTCCCTGTCCTCTGCCGTGCGCTGATTGTATTGCTGATCTAGAAATGTGCATGTACACCATGGCCCATCTACTCTTACTAGCCCCAATTCTGACTTGTGCTCTGATATGTGTTTCACTGATTTCTGCTCTCGTAAAAGCCTGGGTTTTGGCATGATAACATTAGAAGCTTATTACCTAAAATGTATCAATTGAAAGTGTGGGTTCACAGTTCCAATCCAGATGTGTTGGTCATTACTGAGACGTGGATAAGAAAGAGAGTTTTGAACATTGATGTTAACCTTTCTGYTTATAACCTTTTTCAGCAAGACATATCTTCCAAAGGTGGTGGAGTGCCACCTTCAGTGCTTGGTTGTCTCCACCAAATCTGTCCCCAAACAATTTGATTTGCTGGTTTTAACTATTAAGCTTTCAAATAGCTCTTTGTTGACTGTTGCTGAGTGTTATCGTCCACCATCAGCACCAGCCTGTACCCTACCTGCCCTAAGCTCTCTCCTGGCACTTACACTAAGTRTGAATTTGTCCTGCTAGGTGACCTGAACTGGGACATGCTTAAACCACCTGACCCAAGTCCTAAAGCAATGTAACTCTCTAAATCTTTCTCAGATTATTACCAATCCCACAAGGTAAGACTCCAAACACCCAGAAAAGGKTACTCTCCTTCATATTATCCTCACAAATAATCCTGATAGGTATCAGTCTGGTGTTTTCTGTAATGACCTTAGTGATCACTGTTTTACAGCCTGTGTTCGTAATGGCTGCTCAGTGAAATGACCTGTCCTGATTTGTCATAGAGGCTTGCTAAAAAAGAAATTATGAGCAAGCCTTCATTCATGACCTGGCCTCTGTACAATGGTATAGAATCAGCTTGATCCCCTCTGTCCAAGACGCTTGGACCTTATTTTTTTATATTTTCAGTGGTATTGTTTACAAACACACCCCCAAAAAGAAAATGAGAATTAAAAACAGGTTCAGCCCCTGGTTCGACTGTGATCTGGCAGAGTTACACCACCTCAAGAATTTTATTTGGCAAAAGGCTCGGCACACGCAAACTCAGGCTGACTGGCTCTCGTTCAGGCAAATYAGAAAGAACTGCACTCAGGCTATCCGGAAGGCCAAAGTTAGTTACTTTAAAGGAGCAGTTCTCTCTCTGTGGGTCTAACCCCAAGTAGTTCTGGAAAATGGTTACAGACCTGGAGAATAAACCCTCCTCCTCACAGCTGCCCATGTCCATTAATGTTGATTATGTGGTTGTTACTGACAAGGTGCACATGMCTGAGATCTTTAATCACCACTTTATTAAGTCAGGATTCCTATTTGACTCAACCATGCCTCCTTGCCCGTCCTCCACTCAGGTTATGGATGTGTCACATACAACCTTAAAGGTCCTGAATGATGTCATCATTGCCCTTGATTCTAAGCAATGCTGTGCTGCTATTTTTATTGACTTGGCCAAAGCTTTTGATATGGTAGACTTTTRCATTCTCGTGGGCCGGCTAAGGAGTATTGGTGTCTCTGAGGGGTCTTTGGCCTGGTTTGTAACTACCTCTCTCAAAGAGTGCAGTGTATAAAGTCAGAACATCTGCTGTCTCAGCCACTGCCTGTCACCAAGGGAGAACCCCAAGACTTGATTCTAGGCCCCACACTCTTCTCAATTTACATCAACAATATAGCTCAGGCAGTAGGAAGCTCTCTCATCCATTTATATGCAGATGATACAGTCTTATACTCAACTGGCCCCTCCCCAGATGTTGTGTTAAACGCTCTACAACAACACTCTACATTGTCCTTCTCTCAGCACATATCAAAGCTGCAGGCTACGGTTAAATCTAGACTTGGTTTCCTCTGTCATAATCACTCCTCTTTCATCCCAGCTGCCAAACTAACCCTGATTCAGATGACCATACTACCCATGCTAGATTATGGAGATAATTTATAGGGTGCTCTCGAGCGGCTAGATGTTCTTTACCATTCGGCCATCAGATTTGTCAACAATACTTCTTATTGGACACATCACTGCACTCTATACTCCTCTATAAAKTGGTAGTCTCTGTTAACCCGTCGCAAGACCCACTGGTTGATGCTTATTTATAAAACCCTCTTAGGCCTCACTCCCCCCTTTCTGAGATATCTACTGCAGCTCTCATCCTCCACATACAACACCCGTTCTGCCAGTCACATTCTGTTAAAGGTCCCTAAAGCACACACATCCTGGCTCGCTCGTCTTTTCAGTTCGCTGCAGCTAACGACTGGAACAAGCTGCAAAAAACACTAAAATTGGACAGTTTTATCTCAATCTCTTCATTCAAAGACTCAATCATTGACACTCTTACTGACAGTTGTGGCTGCTTCGCGTGGTGTATTGTTGTCTCTACCTTCTTGCCTTTGTGCTCTTGTCTGTGCCCAACAATGTTTGTACCATGTTTTGTGCTGCTATCATGTTGTGCTGTTGCCATGTAGTGTTGCTACCATGCTGTGTTGTTATGTGTTGCTGCCATGCTCTCTTGTTGTCATAGGTCTCTCTATATGTAGCGTTGTTGTGTCTCTCTTTTCGTGATGTGTGTTTTGTCCTATATTTATAATCCCAGCCCTCGTCCCCGCAGGAGGCCTTTTACCTTTTGGTAGGCCGTCATTGTAAATAAGAATTTGTTCTTAAATGACGTTCCTAGTTAAATAAAGGTTAAATAAAAAAAWACAATATACATTGACCCCCCGTACCTACACGACTCAGTACTGGTACCCCCTGTACATTMCCTCGTTATRGATATTGTTATTTTATTTTGTTACTTTTTATATTATTTTCTAATTTAGTTTATTCAGTAAATATTTTCTATTGAACTGCATTTTTGGTTAAGGGCTTGTAAGTAAGCAACCGGCTGAGGCGCGGGAACCAGTCGAACCGGCTGAGGCGCAGGAGGCTGACGAGCCGGGCTGAGGCGCAGGAGGCTGACGAGCCGGGCTGAGGCTTGGGAGCCTGACGAGCCAACAGAGGCTTGAGAACCTGTTGAGCCAGCTGAGGCATGGAAGCCTGACGGGCTAGCTAAGGCATCCCCGGTAGCTTCGGCAATGGAAGCRTGACGAGCCAACCGAGGCTTGTGAACCTATCGACCCGACATTACCAGTAAAAAATCCCTGTTGCTTCCCTTTGGCGAGGTGTTATTCTGTAACGGGTACACTACACCAAAGTTTCATCGGAATTTACAGTATCATTAACCAGTTACGCCTGCATTGCGATTTACGGCTATTTACTGTAAATAACTAATCCGGTACACTGTTGTTKGTTTTATTGTATAATACTGTATTTTCTAACAGTGTACCCAGCAGCTGCTGAAAACATTCTTCCACTTTACCGCCACTTCAAGAAGATATTTACTAAAATAGTCTGAGCTTCATTCGTCTCACCCGACAGCATGATGTTGGCCCCGAAAACTAAAAATGTGAATCTACAGCAGGCATAAGCTATTACTGTAAAGAAATACAGTACGTTAGAGTAATTTTTACAGGAGGCTTCCTGTAATGAGAGTATTTCTGTAAAACACATTTAAGGTATTTTACTGGGTATTTCTCTGTTGAAATTACAGAAAAGTAAGACACACACACACACACACACACACACACACACACACACACACACACACACACACACACACACACACACAACCATAATACATTAGATGTGATCAGATAACTTATTCAGGGAAAAGGGAGGGAGAGACCATGTCTCGCCATACTCCACATTTATAATTACATGAACCTTTGCTTCACTAGATCAGGAACCTCATTGCCAATTCATTTCAGGGCAAGACCTTCTGAAATAATTATTCTGAATCTCCAACTAATAGACATTTATAGGGGGTAACATCATTTATGGAATGGCTAGAAAAACATGCTGTCAAAAGTTACACTGTAAAAATAGTCAGTGACCCATGGTAGCACGATGGAAGTTGTTGCTTCAAAATGAAATCTGTTATTGTTAAAATACATTTGTTTTGGCCATCAACACAAGTTACACCGCCAAATGCTCACTATAGCCACATGAAAAAAATTAAAAGCACCAGAAGGATTGCTTCCTGCTGAAGCTCGTCAATCGAGACAAAGACAGAGAACTGAGAAGAGACAAAAGTGTGAGTTTCAAACTGAGATAAATTCATTAGAAGACTTCAATACAGACTGAGGATGACTCATTAAATAGTTGCTGGCTTTTGCTTAATGACTCTTTCCTCATGTTGGGCTACTTGGGATGCTGCTAATGATACAGTGTATGTGTGTGTATATGTATTTGCATGAGTGTGAGGCAAGCGCGCACGCATGTGAGTTGAGTTTGTGTGTGTGTGTGTGTGTGGGTGGTGATTAGACAGACAGATAGGATATGATATGAGGCAGTAGACACACACAGTCCTGTGTCCTGTATCTATTCACCTGACACTCATGCATTATACAAAACTGAGCAGCGATAATGCCTTCCAAAATTCATATGAATCTGCTGCTGCAAGTGTGCAGAGGTAGCCGCACGCAACCACACACACACACAGACACACACGTGCACACAACTCTAGGCATTTAATACTTTGGATGATAAAGATCACTGTAATAAAGTCTTCCAGTCAGAAAGAGACAGGCATATTTGATATTCTAATTTCATTTAACCTCTCAGTACACACTGATGAACAGTTTCTCAACTCAAGTCAAAACTAATTTAGCWGTGYGTCCCAAATGGCACCCTATTCCCTATATAGTGCACTACTTTTGTCCAGGGCCCATCGAGCTCTCTGCAAAAGTAAGACACTTTGGAATAGGGTGCCATTTGGAACACACAGTGTCTCAACAAAATACACAAATATAATTTTGACCATTCAATATTTTGATATACACTGAGTGTACAAAACATTAGGAACACCTGCTCTTTCCATGACAGACTGACCAGGTGAATCCAGYTGAAAGCTATYATCCCMTARTYATGTCYCCTGTTAAATCCACTTKAATCAGTGTAGATGAAGGGAAGGAGACAGGTTAAAGAAGGATTTTTAAGCCTTGAGACAATTGAGACGTAGATTGTGTATGTGTGCCATTCAGACAGTGAATGGGAAAGACAAAAGATTGAAGTGCCTTTGAACGGGGTATGGCAGTAAGTGCCAGGCGCACCGGTTTGAGTGTTTTAAGAACTGCAATGCTGCTGGGATTTTCACGCTCCACAGTTTCCTGTGTGTATCAAGAATGGTCCACCACCCAAAGGACACCCAGCCAACTTGACACAACTGTGGGAAGCATTGGAGTCAGCATGGGCCAGCATTCCTGTGGAACACTTTCAACAACTTGTAGAGTCCATGTCCCGACGAATTGAGGCTGTTCTGAGGGCAAAAGGGGGTGAAATTCGATAATGTTCCMTATGTTTTGTCCACTCAGTGTATATTATATATATTATTATTGTTTGTGTAAAGATATAAATAATTTTACTGTGGTTTTGAATATTCACAGGCAGTTAGAAAAGCTAAGGCTAGCTTTTTCAAACAGAAATTTGCATCCTGTAGTACTAACTCAAAAAGTTCTGGGACACTGTAAAGTCCTTGGAGAATAAGAGCACCTCCTCCCAGCTGCCCACTGCTCTGAGGCTAGGAAACACTGTTACCACCGATAAATCCACTATAATTGAGAATTTCAATAAGCATTTCTCTACGGCTGGCCATGCTTTCCACCTGGCTACCCCTACCCCGGTCAACTGCCTGGCACCCTCCACAGCAACCCGCCAAAGCCCCCACCATTTCTCCTTCACCCAAATCCAGATAGCTGATGTTCTGAAAGAGCTGCAAAATCTGGAACCTATAGCAAAATCAGCCGGGCTAGACAATCAGGACCCTCTCTTTCAAAATTATCTGCCGAAATTGTTGCAACCCCGATTACTAGCCTGTTCAACCTCTCTTTCGTGTCGTCTGAGATTCCCAAAGATTGGAAAGCTCCCGCGGTCATCCCCCTCTTCAAAGGGGGTGACACTCGAGACCCAAACTGCTACAGACCTATATCTATCCTACCCTGTCTTTCTAGGTCTCGAAGCCAAGTTAACAAACAGATTATCGACCATTTCGAATCGCACCGTACCTTCTCCACTATGCAATCTGGTTTCAGAGCTGGTCATGGGTGCACCCCAGCCACGCTCAAGGTCCTAAACGATATCATAACCGTCATCGATAAGAGACATTACTGTGCAGCCGGATTCATCGACCTGGCCAAGGCTTTCGACTCTGCAATCACCACATTCTTATTGGCAGACTCGACAGCCTTGGTTTCTCAAATGATTGCCTCGCCTGGTTTACCAACTACTTCTCTGATAGAGTTCAGCGTGTCAAATCGGAGGGCTGTGTCCAGACCTCTGGCAGTCTCTATGGGTGTGCCACAGGGTTCAATCTCGCGGCCGACTCTCTTCTCTGTATACATCAATGATGTTGCTCTTGCTGCTGGTGATTCTCTGATCCACCTCTACGCAGACGACACCATTCTGTATACTTCTGGCCCCTCTTTGGACACTGTGTTAACTAACTTCCAGACGAGCTTCAATGCCATACAAATCCTTCCGTGGCCTCCTACTGCTCTTAAACGCAAGTAAAACTAAATGCATGCTATTCAATCGATCACTGCCCGCATCTGCTCGCCCGTCCAGCATCACTACTCTGGACGGCTCTGACGTAGAATACGTGGACAACTACAAATACCTAGGTGTCTGGTTAGACTGTAAACTCTCCTTCCAGACTCCACATTAAGCATCTCCAATCTAACATTAAATCTATAATTGGCTTCCTATATCGCAACAAAGCATCCTTCACTCATGCTCCAAACATACCCTCGTAAAACTGCCACTCCTACCAATCCTCGACTTCGGTGATGTCATCATAAAAATAGCCTCCAACACTCTACTCAACAAACTGGATGCATTCTATCACAGTGCCATCCGTTTTGTCACCAAAGCCCCATACACTACCCACCATTGCGACCTGTATGCTCTCGTTGGTTGGCCCTCGCTTCATACTCATTGCCAAACTCACTGGCTACAGGTTATCTACAAGTCTCTGCTAGGTAAAGCCCCGCCTTATCTCAGCTCACTGGTCACCATAGCAGCACCCACTCGTAGCACGCGCTCCAGCAGGTATATCTCACTGGTCACCCCCAAAGCCAATTCATCCTTTGGTCGTTTTTCCTTCCAGTTCTCTGCTGCCAACTGGAACGAACTGCAAAATCTCTGAAGCTGGAGACTCATATCTCCCTCACTAGCTTTAAGCACCAGCTGTCAGAGCAGCACACAGATCACTGCACCTGTACATAGCCCATCTGTAACAGCCCATCTATCTACCTACCTCATCCCCATACTGTATTTATTTATTTATCTGCTCCTTTGCACCCCAGTATCTCTACTTGCACATCTCATCTTCTGCACATCTACCATTCCAGTGTTTAATGTGCTATATTGTAATTACTTCGTCACCATGGCCTATTTATTGCCTTAACTTACCTAATTTGCACTCACTGTATATACTTTTTTGACTTTTTGTTTTCTTTTTGTTCTACTGTATTATTGACTGTATGTTTTGTTTATTCCATGTGTAACTCTGTGTTGTTGTATGTGTCGAACTGCTTTGCTTTATCTTGGCCAGGTCGCAGTTGTAAAGGAATTTCTTCTCAACTAGCCTACCTGGTTGAAATAGAAGGTTAAATATAAAATAAATTACAATAACACCTGTGGAGAGTAAAACAGTCCCATTAAAACCACGCCCATCATTATCATATTTCCCAGCATGCTCTACTGCAAGTAGATTTTTTTGAATTGTTTTTAATGTCTGTGTTTTTACATGTACATTGATTGATTAATCTTATGCTACACAAAGATAAATAACATACATTTTTCTAAACTAATCCAATCAGTTRGATTTATTGCCCCCATTATTAAAATGGTTGTTCCGGTTTAAATGTTTTAGGAAGTCTCCTAACCCTGACAGTCATTCTGAATTTCCTACTGTTAGATATTCTAACTCTGGCTGGATTCCAATAGGAATTACACATCACTACAAGCCAGGATAATGTGACTTGCAGTCCTGATGTGGTCTGTTAAGTTGGAGTCTCCTAACACCACTATGTTGGAGTAAAACTAGGCCAATATGTAAGGCCTTACAATATATKATGTATTTTAATGATAACATTCACCCAGGAATTGACTTGGTGAATGCCACAGAATTTTAAATGAAAGACTTCAACAACCATGTCTATGTCACTAACAAATACAGTCATGAGTGTTGACTCTAGGACTTACTCAAAAAGAAAAGGCACTCTGGGAAATATGCAAATTGGGCTTTACACCATGCAGTCTTAGCACATCACCCAAAATGATTTACTGTAACACTACACATGTTAATTTCTTACACTGAGAAAGTGTAACAGAGTCAGCACTAAGCAAATTGAGTCCAGTTTACTCTAAATGTTATGTTTTACAATGTACAATTGAGTTCCTTTGAAAATTTAAGAATTTAATGGGAAACACTGCAACAGAGTTAAATCTTTAACACTTTAAAAAGTGTTATTTTAACACCAGTACAGTGGGACTCATATTTTCCCTGAAAATAGCATACATTTTACACTTTCAGAGTTGAATGTACACAATAGATTTTTCTTTGTGTGTCTCCATATGCTTGCGTGTACGTCGCTCAATGTGTTTGTGCGCATGTGTGTATTGTGTGAGGTGCAATCACATGCAGTGTTGCTACTGATAAGGCCAGTAATAACACTCTCTCTATCCCTCCTGGAAAAGTCCCAAACGGCACCCTATTACCTATTACCACTACGGCCCTGGTCAAAAGTAGTGCACTATATAGGGAATAGGATGCACTTTGGGATGCATCCAAGGACTCATAACACAATATGCCATCTGAATTCCCATGATTTGCATTGAGATTGGTTTAATTATGAGTAAGAGTCAAGATTCTCGCTTGGATGGGATGGTTGGGAATCGATTGGGAAACGTGAATAATGAGAAACGTCACAGCAATAACTTCTTAATATAATAATAATAACTTCTATCAGAGCTGCAATACAGCATCAATCTCAATGTGAAACATTCCATATAGTAGACTAGCTAACACCGCTCAGCAATCACAAAGCAGAGAGATGGAGACGGTGTATATACTGTAGACTAGCTAACACCGCTCAGCAATCACAAAGGCATCAATCTCAATGTGAAACATTCCATATGTAGACTAGCTAACACCGCTCAGCAATCACAAAGCAGAGAGATGGAGACGGTGTATATACTGTAGACTAGCTAACACCGCTCAGCAATCACAAAGCAGAGAGATGGAGACGGTGTATATACTGTAGACTAGCTACCAGCTCAGCAATCACAAGCAGAGAGATGGAGACGGTGTATATACTGTAGACTAGCTAACACCGCTCAGCAATCACAAAGCGAGAGATGGAGACGGTGTATTTACTGTAGACTAGCTAACACCGCTCAGCAATCACAAAGCAGAGAGATGGAGAATGTGTATATACTGTAGACTAGCTAACACCGCTCAGCAATCACAAAGCAGAGAGATGGAGACGGTGTATATACTGTAGACTAGCTAACACCGCTCAGCAATCACAAAGCAGAGAGATGGAGATGGTGTATATACTGTAGACTAGCTAACACGCTCAGCAATCACAAAGCAGAGAGATGGAGACGGTGTATATACTGTAGACTAGCTAACACGCTCAGCAATACACAAAGCAGAGAGATGGAGATGGTGTATATACTGTAGACTAGCTAACACCGCTCAGCAATCACAAAGCAGAGAGATGGAGACGGTGTATTTACTGTAGATAGCTACACCGCTCAGCAATCACAAAGCAGAGAGATGGAGACGGTGTATATACTGTAGACTAGCTAACACCGCTCAGCAATCACAAAGCAGAGAGATGGAGACGGTGTTATTTACTGTGCTAGCTAACACCTCAGCAATCACAAAGCAGAGAGATGGAGACGGTGTATATACTGTAGACTAGCTAACCGCTCAGCAATCACAAAGCAGAGAGATGGAGACGTGTATTTACTGTAGACTAGCTAACACCGCTCAGCAATCACAAAGCAGAGAGATGGAGACGGTGTATATACTGTAGACTAGCTAACACGCTCAGCAATCACAAAGCAGAGAGATGGAGACGGTGTATTTACTGTAGACTAGCTAACACCGCTCAGCAATCACAAAGCAGAGAGATGGAGACGTGTATATACTGTAGACTAGCTAACACCGCTCAGCAATCACAAAGCAGAGAGATGGAGACGGTGTATTTACTGTAGACTAGCTAACACCGCTCAGCAATCACAAAGCTGTCACGGCCGTCGAAAGAATGGACCAAGGTGCAGCATGGTTAGCGTACATATTCCTTTATTTAAGAATGACGCCGACAAAACAATAAACCATACAAAAACGACCGTGAAGCTAAAGGCTATAGTGCCACAAACAAAGTTAACTTCCACAAAGACAGGTGCGAAAAGGGCTACCTAAGTATGGTTCTCATCAGAGACACCGATAGACAGCTGTCCCTGATTGAGATCCCTACCCGGCCTAAACATAGAAATACAAATAATAGAACTAAAGAACATAGAATACCCACCCCAAATCACACCCGACCAAACCAAATAAGAGTATAAAAAGGCTCTCTAAGGTCAGGGCATGACAAAAGCAGAGAGATGGAGACAGTGTATTACTGTAGACTAGCTAACACCGCACAGCAATCACAAAGCAGAGAGATGGAGACGGTGTATATACTGTAGACTAGCTAACACCGCACAGCAATCACAAAGCAGAGAGATGGAGACGGTGTAATATAACTAGCTAACACCACTCAGCAATCACAAAGCAGAGAGATGGAGACGGTGTATATAACTAGCTAACCCGCCAGCAATCACAAAGCAGAGAGATGGAGCGTGTATATAACTAGCTAACACCACTCAGCAATCACAAAGCAGAGAGATGGAGACGGGTATATAACTAGCTAACCCACTCAGCAATCACAAAGCAGAGAGATGGAGACGGTGTATATAACTACCTAACACCACTCAGCAATCACAAAGCAGAGAGATGGAGCGGTGTAATATACTAGCTAACACCGCACAGCAATCACAAAGCAGAGAGATGGAGACGGTGTATATAACTAGCTAACACCGCTCAGCAATCACAAAGCAGAGAGATGGAGACGGTGTATATAACTAGCTAACACCACTCAGCAATCACAAAGCAGAGAGATGGAGACGGTGTATATAACTAGCTAACACCACACAGCAATCACAAGAGCAGAGAGATGGAGAGGTGTATATACTGTAAACTAGCTAACACCGCTCAGCAATCACAAAGCAGAGAGATGGAGCGGTGTATATAACTAGCTAACACGCTCAGCAATCACAAAGCAGAGAGATGGAGACGGTGTAATATAACTAGCTAACACCACACAGCAATCACAAAGCAGAGAGATGGAGATGGTGTATATACTGTAGACTAGCTAACACCACTCAGCATCACAAAGCAGAGTGATGGAGACGGTGTAATATAATAGCTAACACCACTCAGCAACACAAAGAAGAGATGATGGAGACGGTGTATATAATAGCTAACACCACACAGCAATCACAAAGCAGAGGATGGAGACGGTGTATTAACTAGCTAACACCGCACAGCAATACAAAGCAGAGAGATGGAGACGGTTGTATATAACTAGCTAACACCGCATAGCATCACAAAGCAGAGAGATGGAGACGGGTATATAACTAGCTAACACCGCTCAGCAATCAACAAGCAAGAGAGTGGAGACGGTGTATATAACTAGCTTAACACCCG